>NW_026731788.1:15000-312500 GCF_028476545.2 Physella acuta
TGTTATTCTAGAATCGGATACACACACCTTTAGGTCAAGGGCCACGGGTCCAAAAGAAACTAATGACGTCACTAGCTCTCTTTGATCTCAGACGTGTACCTTTACATGAAACTCTGACGTCACGTCCGTCCTCTGGTTTCCAACTTACGTCTGTGTTCAGATCTTCCACTTCAGCCTGTGATCAAGGACAGACCTGTGTCAGATATCGGCTGTTACAAAAAAGAAAGAAGAAACAATTTTAAAAAAAAAAAAAAATATCGAGGAAAGATAAGATCGATACTCGAAAAAAAGATCAAATCGATACTTGAGAAAAGAATAAATTTAGATGGAACGGGATATTTGTGAGAAAAAAAAACCCGAATCTAATTTTGTTCGCATTATTACCGTCTATGGTAAATATTTGTCGTAGAAAGAGATAGAAGAAGGAGGGGGGGGGGGGGGGGCTCATTCCCAAGCTGTGAGCTTTCTAAATATTTCATTTCGGCAATCGAATGGGAGCCGGGAGAGAGCCGGGTGAGAGCCGGGTCTAAAATACATGGGAGCCGGAGAATCGGTTATGATCCAAATAATTCTGGACTCAATTCAAGCGATTATTCCCAGATTAGCAGTGCGGGAAAATCCGGAAATTAATCCTGAACAAAGTTTGACAATTACGGACCCGATGTTCAGGGGGATGTGTGGGAGAGTATACAGGCCCTGAGCCAGATCACGTGGTTACCGTAATGAGATTCCTGGCCTGAAGTTTAAGTTGTGTAGATTAATGAACGTTGCGAATAGTTGCCTTAAATGTCGGCAAACAATATGTTTAAAACTAAAATTAAACTCGTTCATTAACTAAAAAAACTAAAGAAAAATTGATTTTTGTTTGATTAGTAAATTTTGGAATTAAGATAGATTTTTAAAAGGGAGATAAAATATTTAAAAAAAACTGGGTGGACTGATATACGCCGGGTACTGATTAGGGCTGAGCAAGCTCTGCTAAGTTGTTTATAGTTCAACACGTAAAATTTTGCTACTACATTTTAAAAGTTAACTTACTTCTGTAACACAAGCAAAAAGCTTTGTTATGGAAACAGATGTAAATGTTTAGACACAGCCTAGACCTAAACAACAGAAACATGTAAATGTTTGAGACACCTCCTAGACCAGCAACAGAAACAAGTAAATGATTATTTTCTCGTTGCCGTCTCCCAATTGACGCTTCCCTAATCTTTGACGCTTCGGATCGATTTGAAGTGTTGCCAATCGTTGCTTAAAACTGGAGAAATAGAGAAAGAAAATAGAAATAGTTTTTAAAAAACACAAGACTACTAAAATAGTGCATATGAAGCGGATGAATCATTTTTGTGTGAAAACCTTAAGTAGGTGCCACTTTTACGGAATGGACATATACATTATATTATAATCATCAATTTAACTAAAGCAACAGGCAGTACAAAAATAACAACATACCAATATATGTATTCAAAATAGCCGACAATTTGTATTCAACAATCAAATACAAACTAGCAAGCCATTCTGATGTAGCAGGCAATACAAAGGTCCATGCAGTGCTTATCTAGCAGAGTACAAGTATTTGAGATAGCATTGTGTAGCCTCTCTAATTGTAGCAAGCAATACAAAGGTCCATGCAGTGCTTATCTAGCAGAGTACAAGTATTTGAGATAGCATTGTGTAGCCTCTCTAATTGTAGCAAGCAATACAAAGGTCCATGCAGTGCTTATCTAGCGCAGAGTACAAGTACTTGAGGGTAGCCTTGTGTAGCCCAACTGGTTGTAGTTTGAGTGTAAATACAATTTTCCGATGAACACAATTTTGAAAGAAAACAAAAATGGTCGATCCTTCCCTTTCTTCCACTCCCACTTTCCCCCACCTCTCAGCCGTATCATGATAATAAATATCTAATCCCGTGTCCAAATATTGACAAGCTTTGACACTTGTCAAGATCCAACCTCCGTGAGGACAGAACATATTCATTAGAGGGAGGTGAATCAAACGTCATTTGTGGAACCTGGACGGCAAAAATTGAATTTCCTTTAATGACAGCGCAGTTTAAATTGTCTTGATTAGCCGCTGCTAAAATAGATTATTTGTGATGAGATCAAAGATGGTTGAGATGTCGTTTTTGTACAGTTAATGAATAGGTTTATATTGGGCTT
The DNA here is from genome assembly GCF_028476545.2 of Physella acuta. Taxonomy (NCBI): domain Eukaryota; kingdom Metazoa; phylum Mollusca; class Gastropoda; family Physidae; genus Physella; species Physella acuta. Next base: position 17,160 of record NW_026731788.1, read on the forward strand.
GAGAATTTTATTTAATGGATATAAGCATTGAGGTTCAGTTAGTTGATTATTTCTTCATTGATCATGGATATTCTTTCTGAAAGACGTTTTCGAAGGCTACTGCGAGATTATATCTGAATTTCTGTCCTATCTTTCTCAAACTCTGAAATCACTGCCTTAGCTTATTAACAGTAGAAGGGTAGAGCTATTGCAAAGTAAATAAATTGTATATTTCAAATTGAATGCGTTCTTGCTGATGAAGAACGATTGAAAGGAATAGAGTATCAGAATGGGACGGGTCAACATGGCGTGATATAAAGACAGCTTGTACATGGGAGAGGGTCAACACAACACAGGGGTTGGTAGGAGCTCAGGGGTGTTAAGACACAACACAGGGGTGTTAAGACACAACACAGGGGTGTTAAGACACAACACAGGGGTGTTAAGACACAACACAGGGGTGTTAAGACACAACACAGGGGTGTTAAGACACAACACAGGGGTGTTAAGACACAAATCATGCGTGCTTAAGATCTCAACCTTTCAAACTTGGTAGCTTACAGAGTTTCTTCCAGGCATCTCTACCCCCCCCCCCCCCGAACGAAATGGAATTTATTTAGAAAATATATACTTTTAACAGTGATCGTCGCCCCCCCCCCGAAAATTTCAAGTGCCCCCTCCCCCCCCCCTCTGATAAAATAGTCTGGAAGAAACACTGGTTGCTTAAGACTGCCAGTAGTAAAAAAATAAAGTTGTATCGATGTCCATTTTCTAATTAGCATACACCCTTGTCCTAACTATCAAATACCCATATCGCAAGTATCATATACCCATGTCTCTAAATCTCTGATACCCCTATCAAATAAAGAAGTTCTATTGATATCCTTTATTTTAAATTATCATCCATGCCAAAACTATAATATATCCATGTCCGAAAATATGGGAACAGGGCATTTCCCACCTGTCAATTACCCCCCGGATATTTCCCCCCCGACATTACCCCCCAGAGTAATTACCCCCCTGTCAATTACCCCCCTGTCAATTACCCCCCGCCCAGTAGGACATTACCTCCCCCCCCAGACAGGGTTAGAGCTAGGGTTAGGGCTAGGTTTAGGGTTAGGTTTAGGGCTAGGGCTAGGGTTAGGGTTAGAGTTAGAGTTAGGGTTAGGGTTAGGGTTAGGGCTAGGGCTAGGGTTAGGGTTAGGGTTAGGGCTAGGGTTAGGGTTAGGGCTAGGGCTAGGTCTAGGGTTAGTATTAGGATTAGGGTTAGGGTTAGGGTTAGAGCTAGTGTTAGGGTTAGGGTTGTTTCTAGCTTTGGTTTTGGTTTTGTGTGAAGTTTTAGGCTAAGGTGGATGCTTAGGTTTTGGTCTTTTTCTTAAGGTTTGGATTAAAGTAGTATATAGGTATAAAATTCTAGTTAGAGTTAGGATTTTAACTTGAGAGGGGGGGGGGGGGTAATTCCCCGGGGGGGGGGGTAATTGACAGGGGGGTAATTACTCCGGGGGTAAATACGGGGGGTGGGGGGGAATGTCCGGGGGGGGGGGGGGGAAATATCCAGGGGTGTAATGTCCTGTAGCCCCGAAAATATATGATACCCATGCCCTAACCATCATATACCTAACTTAATTACCCAACCCCATAAGTGACCAACTAATTAACTCTTTATCTATCAATGTTTAGACCCCTTGTTCTAGACATATTTCCACAGGGCCGGCGCTACCTATAGTATAAGGCGAACTAGGCGAACTAGGCGGCCGCTTAGGGCGCTGGCCGTAGGGGGGCGCCAAAATGGGTTGGAAAAACAAATTGAAAGTTTGAGGGGGGGGGGGCACAAATAGAAAGTTTGAGGAGGGGGGTTGCAAATCGAAAGTTTGTCCCCAGGGGCACGAAAAAAAAATTGCGGGGGGGGGGGGGGGGCTTTTAATAAGTTTTGCATAGGGTGCTAAATAACCTGGCGCCGACACTGGATATTTCTCTCTCAATCCTTTACCAACATGCACTAGTTATATTAAGTCATATGATATATGCCTATAAACTAGTTATATTATGTCATATGTTATATGCCTATAAACAAAGCCAAGCTCATAATGTGATTACAGCTGTGACGACACGTTGACGCAATTAATTTTAGGTAATGTAAACAAATGTAAGCCGTTAGCGTTAAGTCCCCTGTTTTCGGAACTCAACTGGTAATAGCTTGTACAATTTAAAGTAAAGCTACGAGTGATTGTTTTCGTATTCCAGCTAGTGCTCAGAGAAACAGATTAAGGAAGCCATAGTGAGGAAGAAACGGAACATTGCTGAGATTTAGCTCACTCTTGAGGTTGAGAGATTCTCTAGACGAGTGGTGGGGGCAGATTGGTCTGTGTGATGCGTGTTATGCTGTGTGCTGTGTGATATGTGCTGTGTGATGTGTGAGTTATGCTGTGTGCTGTTGTGTGATGTGTGAGTTTGGCTGTGCGCTATGGATTGTGTACTGTGCGATATGGGATATGTAATATGTGATGTATAAGTTATAATGTGTGTTTGTCATGTATACTGTGTGCTTTATGACGTATACTGTGCTGTTAAATACTATAAGCTGTATAATGTTTAATCGGTGCTGTGAGTTGTGTGATGTGTTCTGTGAAGTCGGTGCTTTACTCTAATAATTTCTTCGATGAGCAAAAGTTTTATAAAAACATGGCGGCTGAATACAATACATTAACTAAAACAAATCTTTGATAAAAGGTCTTTGTTATAGATTTTAAAACATGAAAAAAAAATCGGTATTTGCTAAGCACATCCATCTTTCTTTGTCTGAGGAAGTCTATTTTAGTTCTTATTTTCATGTATTTCTGGAATTTATTATAAAACGGAAAAAAATAAGAAAAGTTATGTCTGTTGGTTTTAAGTATGTCATATTCTGTTTTCACTCAAACAACCCGTGCTTTTTCTCCCATAACTTTTTCTATTTTCAATTAACCATTACTGCCCCATTACGTCCAGATTTTTTAAAATCCCAAAATAAATTTAAAAAATGAAAACATTAATTTAGGAAAAACCCGATTAAAAAAAATATTCGGGTGAAATTTTTTTTTCCGGATAAAAACCATAGCAATACGTTTGATGACGTCACGCCCGTATATCATCCATTAGGCAAATTTAATTAAGCGAAACCCACTTTAGAGATTTACTGCGGGAACACACACCGAATCCTACGGAGGGATCCAGGCATTAAAAGCAGTTTGAGGACAAGGTCCTATGAAGGGTCCTATACAGGACATTTGATGCTTGTTTAGGAACAGCCGAAAAAAAAGATAAATAAAAGAAATGCTCGTTTTGTCCGGCTGCCGGTCTTTCTTCCGGTTGCCGGCTTTTCTTCCGTTTCGGTCTACGAAGGCTTCACAAGTTTTTTAGTTGCCAGTAGATAAATACGAGAGCGAAGACCCCGGGCTAAATTTGATTGAATTCATAGAACAAAATGCGCGCGCATGTTTTGAGAAGGAGGTGGGGGGGGGGGGATGGTGTTATACTACTGACGTCACACCCATCTTAACGGACACCGCGTAAAGCGGTTGTGTGTCGTCAGATTTTACCTGAACTGGCCAGTTTCAATGGTGCGTGACCATGTCTATTAGATTTGTTTTGGTTAAAAAGCGATTGATCAAGTTAAAAAATTTACAGCACGAAATATTGCATCACAGCTATTTTCATGCACACCTCTACAGACACCTTCGACACCTCTCGACACCACACACCTCTACACATAGACACCACGTACACCTTTTCACATAGATAACACACATACCTGCAAACATAACACAGAAAGCACATGTACAAAAATCACCATAAATATCCCACAAATCACCACAATTCATCAATACACACCACAATCTACAACCATAATTGACCTTTCCAGCTTGTCATTTCCAACCCTCCACCCCTCTTGCCCCCACTCAACAATCCACTCGAGATCAACACCCCCCCCCCTCTGTCCAACCCACGGCTACTCGACAATCCACTTCTTCCTTCCCATCCACAATCCACCGTGTCCCAAAACCCATCAGATAATCCACAACTCCACCCACCCCCTGTCATGCTATGTCTGTCTCACCCCCTGGACAATCCAGTACCTCCACACACCCCCACCCTCTTTCACACACCCCACCCTCGCATAAGTATATCTTTTCTTATACCCCACCCAACCCTCCTCAACCCACCCCTGTCATACTATCACCCCCTCACCCCCTCGACCATCCAACACCTTCACACACCCCACCCTCCTCCAGACACCCCACCCTCCTCCAGACACCCCACCCTCTTCCACACACCCCACCCTCTTCCACACACCCCACCCTCCTATAGACACCCCACCCTCCTCCACACACCCCACCCTCCTCCACACACCCCACCCTCACATAAGTATATCTTTCTTATACCCAACCCCTCCCTCTTTTTTACACCCCACCCTCCACACACCCCACCCTCCTCCACACACCCCACCCTCCTCCACACACCCCACCCTCCTCCACACACCCCACCCTCCTCCACACACCCCACCCTCCTCCACACACCCCACCATCCTACACACACCCCACCCTCACATAAGTATATCTTTCTTATATCCCACCCCCTCCCTCTTTTTGACACCCCACCCTCCTACACACACCCCACCCTCCTACACACACCCCACCCTCCTACACACACCCCACCCTCCTACACACACCCCACCCTCTTACACACACCCCACCCTCCTACACACACCCCACCCTCCTACACACACCCCACCCTTCCACACACCCCACCATCACCTAAGTATATCTTTTCTTACATCCCCCCCTCCTCCAGACGCAGCACGGTCAGAGAAATCAATGAACGGATATCGATTTAGAGTTTATAATTTAAAACTGCAATCCCCTTGAATAGGATTACTCGTGGATTCAAACCTTAAGATGTGCTAATGTTTTCATGTGTGGCTCTTGTGCCTCTAGGCGGGGCCCCAGCTGGGTGGGAGGTGGAGCCCACTTGGGTCGAGTGGGTGGGGGGGGGGGGGAGCGCAGTAGGAGGGAGATATTTTCCATTTCTTGTGTAAGACGTGTTGGAACTATTGGAATGTTCTGGAATATTCTTATCATTTATCTTTTTGTATACTTTATTCCCGTAGATCTTGTGATAAATTTGCTGGGCCTAATCGATGGAATTTTTTGTTGTAAAATTATATTATGCTTCATATATTATGGTAACTATAAAAAAGTAACAATTGAAATATCATGACCTGACAAATGTATGCACCAGTTACTATTTTAAGCCTAAATCAATTGGAAACTAGCAACCTCCTTTACCATGTTTTTTTTTAAGTTCATTCTTTATTCTAAACAAATGCCGACAGTCAGCAAAAAATATTTAAAACGATATTTTTATTACATTTCTTCCCACTTAAATAACCTTTGCATTTTTGCTGTTATTTTTTGTTTTATTTTTCAACAAGTATTTTTATTACCTCTACCCTCGCAATTTTCCTGTAACTTTCTAATTTTTTAAATGTTTATTTGAAAAAAAAAAATTACTATCTCCACTCGTGTGTAGTTTCGGGTTGTGTGAAAAAAAATTGTAATGAAATGGAATACAAAAAGAAAACTGACATATAAGTAAGTCTATTACTAACGATTACTTGAGCTTCATCATCTTAGCTGAAAAACAGAATGCTAGAAAACACATAGGAAAAGTTACAAATAAATAAAATGCACTCTTTATTCTTGTTCAACAAATGTAAAGTAATAGACAAGAACTGTAACTAAATAGACAACAACTGTAACCAAATAGACAACAACTACAACCTTCTAGACAACAACTATAACCAAATAGACAACAACTACAACCTTCTAGACAACAACTGTAACCAAATAGACAACAACTACAACCTTCTAGACAACAACTGTAACCAAATAGACAACAACTGTAACCAAATAGACAACAACTGCAACCTAATAGACAACAACTGTAATCGGCGAAACACGAGCGCCCCCCCCCCCCCCCCGCACTAGTTCCAGCGCTGACAAAATCAAAGTCTGAAATAACAATCCCTAACTCCTAGTTAAAACACCTTAATCCCCAGCCTCGTTTGGGGTAATCTCCGGACTGTCAGCGCGAATAATCCCGCGTTAGACTCAGAATATCCAGACTGACGGTTAATGCCCCATCCTCACCCCCCCCTACCCCCTGAGTGACAGATTCCTTAGGTTAATTCCCCACCCCCTTGACTGATAGATTTCTTAGGTTAATTCCCCCCCCCCCCCACCCTTCCAGACTGGCAGATTCCTGAGGTTATAGCTAGTGCCCCCCCCCCCCCTCCTTAATGAAAGACATGTTTCTTATGTTAATGTCTCCCCCCCCCCCCCATGAGACAGATTTCTTAGTTTAATGTACTCCCCTCTGACTTACAGATGTCTTAGGTTAATGCCCCCCCCCCCTTCAGATTGACAGATTTTTAAGATTAATGCCCCCCCCCCCCCCCCTCGACTGATAGATTTCTTAGGTTACTGTCCACCCCCCCCCCCCCCCCCCACCCGACACCCAAGTTCATATTCTTTAAATACTGACTACTATAAAAATTGATGATCTGGCTGTTTTTAAGATTAAGGTCTAATGACGTCATCATATTTTGAGTTTAATCCCCATCAAGTTTGACAGCGATGAAACTCGGGACCATCGCCACGTGGGCCAACTTCACTCAAAACGGATGAAAAATAGATTTCAGCGTACTTCGCTCTAAATGGAAGAAATCAGATTTTAAAAACCTCTAAGATTAGTTAAAAAATACTTTTTACCGTATTTAGCTTGATAGATTTTACCGCCCCCCAATCAATAGAATTGTACCGTACTTCGCTCCGATTGGGCTAACCATGTATTAACGGAAAACAAACTCCTAAACCGTTCAATAAAATTTACAAAACAAACATTGAAAAACAAAACAAAAAACAGTAACGTAAACCATAAAAAAAAATAATAGTGTGATTGGTATCACATTGGCAACTTAAAGCTGGTGAAATTAACGAAATCATTTTTAACGTTTAGCCGAAGGATCCGGTAAACATCATTAAGCCAGCACTAATTAGGTAAAGTAAAAATAATCAACTCGTTTAGATAACGGTATGCTATTCGTGATAGAGTCGGATAACAGAGATTGGAAGTAGGAGGAGTATGGAAACAGTTTTCGGACGCGATGATGTCACACTGCAAAATGTGACGTCACGAATACATTGACGTCACAAAACACAGAGTAAAAAATCTATAAAAACACAAGAAATTGATTTCAGGAGACTTAACATTTGGCTGATGTCACAGAAAGCACCCATTTATCTTTTCTTACTTTAACTTATCTCCCTTATAAACGAGAAGTTGTTTCCCTTTAATGGACAGTCGTGTTTTTCATTAGGGAAAATTTTAACTTGAGGATGGGTGGGGCTGGCTTCACTGCTGGAGGGAAAAAAATTAATTAAAAACTACAGGATTCAGCTACTGCTGATAAAAAACAATACTCAATTACTGCAATAAAGAACCAGCCAATTCTCGGTATTAAATAGCAATTTGCTGATATAAAGCTCTAGCCTAGTACTGATATAAAGGACCCACCAATTACTGATATAAAACACCAACCATTTACTGATATAAAGCACCAACGTTTTTCTTATATAAAGCACCAACCGTGACTGATATAAAGTACCAACAAATCACTGACATATTTACTATATAAAAAAACCACGCAATTACTAAGAAAGCCCCAGCCAGTTAAACATGCTAAACGAAGTTTTGAAATATTCTGTGAATGAGAAACTTGTAGCTAGCAGTAGGTCTTGATGTATATCTTGTAAGAGGTGGAAGGTCTTGTGTAATTATCAGCAGGTCCTGTAAAAATGTCATTAGGTCTTTTCTTAAGGTGAGCAGGCTAAGTGTTGAGTGTGCAGGTCACCTGTAGAGTGTGTAGGTCACATGTAGGTCACATGTAGAGTGTGTAGGTCACATGTAGAGTGTGCAGGTCTCATGTAGAGTGTGCAGGTCACATATAGAGTGTGTAGGTCACGTGTAGAGTGTGTAGGTCACATGTAGAGTGTGCAGGTCTCATGTAGAGTGTGCAGGTCACATGTAGAGTGTGCAGGTCACATGTAGAGTGTGTAGGTCACATATAGAGTGTGTAGGTCACGTGTAGAGTGTGTAGGTCACGTGTAGAGTGTGTAGGTAATTAGGTCACATGTAAAGTGTGCAGGTCACGTGTAGAGTGTGCAGGTCACATGTAGAGTGTGTAGGTCACATGTAGAGTGTGTAGGTCACATGTAGAGTGTGTAGGTCACGTGTAGTGTGTGTAATGAGTTCACATGTAGAGTGTGTAGGTCACATGTATAGTATGTAGGTCATGTGTAAGTGTGCAGGTCACATGTAGAGTGTGCAGGTCACATGTAGAGTGTACAGGTCACATGTAGAGTGTGTAGGTCACGTGTAGTGTGTGTAATGAGTTCACATGTAGAGTGTGTAGGTCACATGTATAGTATGTAGGTCATGTGTAAGTGTGCAGGTCACATGTAGAGTGTGCAGGTCACATGTAGAGTGTACAGGTCACATGTAGAGTGTGTAGGGCACATGTAGAGTGTGTAGGTCACATGTAGAGTGTGTAGGTAATGTGTAGAGTGTGTAGGTCACATGTAGAGTGTGTAGGTCACATGTAGAGTGTGCAGGTCTCATGTAGAGTGTGCAGGTCACATATAGAGTGTGTAGGGCACATCTAGAGTGTGTAGGTCATGTGTAGAGTGTGTAGGTCACATCTAGAGTGTGCAGGTCACATGTAGAGTGTGTAGGCCACGTGCAATTATTTGTAGGTCGGCTGCAACAAGATCTGACACATCCTCAAGGCAAATCTCACACAATGCACTTGCAACACATCAGTTAACCCCGTATCGATCCCCGCATTAAAGTCGACTACTCTATGCCGTACCGAGCATTACTTACTTATATTCGTCTTGAACCTACAGTATCGATCCCCGCATTAAATTCGACTACTCTATGCCGTACCGAGCATTACTTACTTATATTCGTCTTGAACCTACAGTATCGATCCTGGCACTGAAATCCCCTTTGTCACGAGCGACTAATCACGCGTAACGACTTAAGTGGTTGTTAGCTCCGCCCAAGATGGGTTTTTAAAATGTGCAAGAATTTAACATTCCGTCGTTCTGCCTTCAATTTACTCACCCGAAAACAACGCGCGCTCCTAACAGGCTCTTGAAAGATTCCACGTTTGCGGTCTGATGGCCCGCGCCACATTATTTACAACAAACAAAAAAAGTTTTCAAAATTGTATTCAGAAATACCCATCAACATAATAATCGTGGTTTTTTTTAAGCCAGCGGCTAGTCTCGCGGGGGAAAACGAGTTCAAACAACTTGCAGTCGAATGTATAATTTGAAATAGTTGACACGAATGGTGTGCCATAGTTTTGTAATTGGCATAACAGACACAAATGGTGCTCTATACTTATATCGCACAAAACTAGCACGATTGCCCGTCGGATCAGGTTTCTATAAATATTTGATTTTGAAAGGTTCAATAATTAGAGCAGCATAATTTATTATTTGAAGAGGTATTGAAGATTTTTTTTTTAAAATAGTGCGTGCTTAAGCACGGGCATTTTCGAGTGTCCCACTTTCCATACGAACGTAATCCTAGTTTTCGCGAAAGTTTACAACAAAGATATCTTAAAATATAATCATTGTGCCTATTTTTGTTAACATGAATGTCATGTTCAAATACTTTTGTCATTTCTCACTGTGAGCACCCTAGGTATAAATAAATAAATATTTACTTGGTGATGCACACAATACGATACATTTTTTTTTACACAATCTTTCATCAGCGGAATATTTATTTCTTTATTTAAAGACTGGTTATGTACGTTAATCAACATATAGGCCTACCGTAGCTTTTGTTTTCGAGAGTAGACAGATATAATATATATTTATATATATATATATATATATATATATATATATATATATATATATATATATATATATATATATATATATATATATATATGTAGATATATATATATATATATATATATATATATGTAACTAGGGTAGTTACCATACTATGGTTAACAACGTATTACAGTCTGATGCAACTGATAACGATCATAAAGCCACGGCGTATTTTGGGAAGGATACGACAAGCGCTGTCAACTTTGACACGACTTGGCTGACGTAACAGTGCAGGTGTTCTATTAATCGGACTGATGAGACAACTGCGTAGTAATCGGAAGGCGAGATATTCGGATTGAACATAACTATGATAGAACCGAATACGATTACGAATACGAGGAGAGATAAGATAGGAAGGCGACAGTTGAGAAGGGAAAGCCGAACTGTAGAGACGTGTTGAGGAGGGTGGCAGTATCAAGTTGGTTACTGAACGGTGTAGACGTATTGTGTTAATAGGGACGATAGACATGTGCATTCGGTTATGTGAAGACTAGTGAGGACAGTGGGGTCAGTTGATTCATTATATTATTGTGAAGCATGTCTTTTTGATTCATGTAATAAAAGGATCAATGGTAAACCTGCATCTTCGAGTATCTATATTGTGGTCGATGTTGTGTAGAATGAGTAAATACACTCGTTAACATTTGGCACTACAAGCAGATAGACTCGGTTACATTTGGCGTTGTCGAGCAGAAGATGCAACTAGACTCGGTCACATATATATATATATATATATATATATATATATATATATATATATATATATATATATATATATATATATATATATATATATATATATATATATATATGTGTGTGTGTGTGTGTGCGTGTGTTGTGTTGTGTTTACTGCAGGTTTGGATAATAAGGAGCTGGATCTACTAGATTTATTTGATTGTATCATTTTTAAAACGACAATGGTCTACTGTCCGTTTTGATTTAAAGCAACTTGTATTGTTACATTTTGTTGCACAGATTATTGTAAAGACTATTTTATGTATAATAGGAAAAATCAGTGATAATTTAAGATTCAAACAGAAAATAATTTATTTTATACTTGCTTTGATAGATATTACTTTACATTGCTATTAGATAAGCACTTTGCTAGCATACATTATCAGTTTGCACAAGTCATATAGTCATATCTGTCGTGTCATTTAAAATGCTTTTAAATAAACGATGATAACAATAATTTGTGGTATTAATTCAAGAAAAAGTTGCATTAACTGATAATAATAATAATAATAAATGGTGTTAATTAAAGAATATTTTCATTAAATAATAATGACAATTATAAATGGGGTTGTCTAAAGATTTAAATTAAATGATCTTAGTAAAGTGATATGAAAGTGACTTTAAATTGTTGACGTTTATAATGAGGTTTCGATGTTCATTAACCAATTTGATAAATCAAGAGCTGGTGGTCATGACGTACTCCTCCCTCCCACATTTCAAGGCACCCTAGATTCCATATTCAGGTGTTTAGAGAGCTTCATTGACCACCTGCGTGTTGTGTACATCTGTACACAATGTACGCATATACAATGTCATTATAGTACACATTGTACGCATACAAATTTTCATAATATCTGTACACATTGTCATAACATCTTTACAAATTTACGCCAACACATTGTACATACACTTTTTCATAGCATATGTACACAATGTCATGCCGTATGTACACCATGTCAGGTTTAGTGGGCTGGCATCGAGCTGTAGTCAGCCACCAACCCCCGCTAATTGCCACACGACACCTATCGACTTCTACCTTCTTTGTTTTCTATTTTTGTTCCAGACCTGCTCCATCCACGCGTCCCGACGTGGTAGCATGACGTCACCAGGACACGCATTCTTCCAGCCCTCAACACGGCACCGGTGGAGAGCGTAGCCACCCCGAGGCGAGGCAAGGGCTTCCTGTGTGCTCAAAGGTCAAGTCTCCGAACGTGACGAAACGTGACGGAACACTTCAAGGTCACGCCCGGCCGCTGGGGAGGCGGGGTCACCTGGTCTTGCCTGATAAAAAATGGATGCAGCTGTATTGAGTTCAGTTTTAAGAATATTTTTACACGATCACTTTAACAAACATATATGAGTAAGTAAGATTCATGGAAATAAATGACACATGAAAATGAAAGTTGATTCAATAGCTAACTTTCAATACTAGAAAAATATTTTTTCAAACAAAATATTCACAAAGCTCAAATTGTGTTTAAGATGGCACTGACTTACCCCCACCTTGTTGAGACCATAATTTCTGCCACACCCCACGCGCGCGACGCTACTTTTGTTTTTTTAGTGGAAAATAGTTTCACGACCTGAAGTAAGGCTGCTAGAAACTGACACTTTAATGAACCAGCTAGACAGACATGCTGAGTCGTAGTCGACGGAATTTCTTCGTGTCTCAACCAATTTTCGCGACCTGAACCCGAGCAAAATGGAGCGCAAGTTCAAAGGTTACACGCGAATATGGCCGCTGCTGTTGCTGTACGTCTACCTCCTTCTCGTCGACGTCTCGTACCAATCCTTGCACGAGACCCCCGCCAACGTCACCAACCCCAGCATGTCGGCCACCATCGAAGGCGACATCATCATCGGCGGGCTCTTCCCCATCCACAACAAGGGCGAGAAACTGTGCGGCACCATCAACCCTGACCGCGGCATCGAACGTTTGGAGGCGTTCTTGTTCACGGTGGACGAGATTAACAACAGCACCACACTCCTGCCCGGCATCACCATCGGCGTCTCGGCCTTCGACACGTGCGGGGTCGAAACCTACGCGCTCGAACAGTCCCTGGAGTTTATCCGCGGGTCCATCAACTCCCTGGACACGACTGACTTCACCTGCAGCGATGGTTCTAAAGCCACGGCGAAGAGTTCGCCAAAAGCGATCGCCGGCGTGGTCGGCGCTTCAATCAGTTCCGTGTCGACGCAGGTCGCAAATTTGCTGCGCTTGTTTAAAATTCCCCAGATCAGCTACGCCTCCACCGCCGCTATCCTAAACGACCGCGAACGTTTTGACTACTTCATGCGTACGGTCCCCCCGGATACTCTCCAAGCTAAAGCTATGGTGGACATTGTCGCAGAGTTCAACTGGACATACGTGTCTGTTGTCCACTCGGCCGGGGAGTATGGTGAATCTGGGATCAATTTCTTCAAAATGGAAGCCAAGTCCAAAAACATTTGCATCGCCGCCGACATCACCATCGGCGCATCATCCACCAACGCGACCTACGACCAGGTCATCAAAGACCTCCTCGACAAACCCGACGCAAAAGTTGTTATTGTGATCGTGCGCACGGAAGACGCGCTTGGCCTGCTGAATGCGGCCACGCGGCAAAACCTAACCGGCAAACTGGTTTGGGTGGCCAGCGACGCTTGGGGGAACCGGTTAGCACCGGTGAAATACAACGCTCTGGCAGCCCAAGGGGCGATAACTTTAGAACTTCAATCAACCCCGATTCAGAAATTTGAGGAGTATTTCTTAAACTTGAACCCACGAACTAACCGGCGCAACCCGTGGTTCCTGGAGTACTACGAGGAAGAACACAAGTGCGATTGGAACGAACACACCAAAACTCAGGCCAAAAGACAGACTCACACCCCCATCAAACCGTGCAAGGGGGACGAGCGGCTGAACCGGAAGCTGACGTCACAAGAGAGTAAGACCCAGTTCATCTACGACGCCGTGTACGCCTTCGCCCGCGCCCTCGACAACATGCACAAGGATCTGTGCGGCGGCCGGCGCGGGATGTGCGCCCAAATGGAGAAGATAAACGGAGAGAAGCTGCTCAACAACTACCTGAAGAACCTCTCCTTTGACAGTAAGTACTCACACTCTGCATCACACCTGTTTGTTGTACCTAGAATCTACTTACTATTATTAAGCTTTTAAGAAGCATATTTACGTTTTGAACGATACGTTTTATCCTTTAAATAATAAAAGAAATGTCTACTTCTAATATAGTTATTGATATATTGCAGGTAAATTAGTGTCTTAAGATCATACATTTACTCATACTAAAATATGTGATATGTTAAGGCCGTATATTATTTTGGTTAAAAGATGTGTTTTGTATGTGGTGTAAGGTCACCATGACACCAGTGTAGAACTTCTGGGGGTAAATTGTCTTTGATGACGGGGATTTCTCTGACGTCAGGGATTTTTGTGACGTGTCAGGGATTTTTGTGACATGTCAGGGAAGGTTTGTCCGTCAGTGTTTTGTTTGATCTGACAATACGGTCGCCCACACACGAGCACGCCACGTCTACCATCCCAACCGCAACCCCACAGCCCTACCCCCCACAGTCCTACCCCCACAGCCCTACCCCCACCACCCCCACCACCCCCACTTTACAACCCCAACCAACCCACCCCACCCAAACTACCACATCCCTCTAGTCCCACTCCATCAACCCACCATCACAGCCCCACCCCCACCATCACACCCCCACCAACACCCCCGCCCCCACCCCACCCCCACCCCCACCCCCACCACACCATCAGCTGCATTGAACCCCATCATGTCACGTCAACCTGAAGGGGATCAATGCTTTTTGTTGGGGCTTTAGAGGGATGAGTTCTGTTCCAGATGACACGCTGTCACAAGGGTGAGTACTTCTCATTATGACTGTCACAAGGGTGAGTACTTCTCATTATGACTGTCACAAGGATGAGTACTTCTCATTATGACTGTCACAGGGATGAGTACGTCTCATTATGACACATGTTGTCAGAAGAATGAGTACTTCTCATTTTGACTGTCACAAGGATGAGTACTTCTCATTATGACAAATGTTGTCACAAGGATGAGTACTTCTCATTATGACAAATGTTGTCGGAAGGATGAGTACTTCTCATTATGACAAATGTCAGAAGAACGAGTACTTCTCATTATTACTGTCACAAGGATGAGTACTTCTCATTATGACTGTCACAAGGATGAGTACTTCTCATTATTACTGTCACAAGGATGAGTACTTCTCATTATAACTGTCACAAGGATGGGTACTTCTCATTATGACTATCACAAGGATGGGTACTTCTCATTATGACTGTCACAAGGATGAGTACTTCTCATTATGACTGTCACAAGGATGAGTACTTCTCATTATGACAAATGTTGTCACAAGGATGAGTACTTCTCATTATGACTGTCACAAGGGTGAGTACTTCTCATTATGACTGTCACAAGGGTGAGTACTTCTCATGTTCTCACATTTCTGGCACACTGGCAACCTAAACCTATGAAACAACGAAGTAAACTGCCTAAGAAGCTGTAGAACTAAAGAATCATGCATGCCTTTACCTATCATGGATCTTTAACATAACACAATATTGTTAGAGTTTTGTTATCATTCGTATATGTTATATACAATGCGTGTGATGTGTGTTAAGTAACAGTGTCGTATATTTTAAAAACAATTTGTTTTTGCAAAATGTATTTTAATATTAAATTGTTAGATAAGTAGTTGGTCATAACTGGAACTCAAACTATTTCTTCTAAACAAAAATGTGAGGCCTAGCTATTATTATCTCTTCTGAAAATGTAATGAGGTCTACACACGATGAGAGCCTCGTAATGTATTCAAGAAACCACATACCTTACTGTGAGATCATATATTTATTCCGCGATTCCTACTTTCGGTATCGTGTTCTCAAAATAACTAGACTATCGCCTGATGTCTGCGCGAACTGCTCCTAAGATTTTAATGGAAACACGGTGTTGTCGGTAACCATGGGATACAAGCACGCAACTATGGCCGTCCTGTCCTGATACATTTTTTGAAAATGTGCAGCAAAGCTTACTGTGTCTGGGTTAAGGTGGGAGGGGGGGGGGTCAGAGGGTGAGTATTTGGGTTAAAGTCCATGCACTTTTTGACAGTGTGATTAAAAGAGAATAGTAAACAAAGAGCATATGTCAATTTTGTTTAGTTAATGTAGTCTCATGTAGGCCTTCAACAGATGTCTTGTGGGTGGCCTATAGTGGTCAGTACCTGGACCAAAGTTATCTGAGGTGGTAATAAGCTGGGCTTAAGGTGGGCATATAATTAGGTTATAAGATTGTAATTAATTGGGCTGTAGGTGGTAATTAATTGGATTATAGGTGGGACTTGATTGGTGGTAATTAACAGGGTTGCTAAATGGAAACTAATTGGACTATAGATGATGCTAATTGGTAGTAATGAACTAGGTTGCAATTGAAAATTAACTGGACTATAGATCGTAATTAATTGGACTATAGGTGGTAATTAACAGAGCTGCTAGATAGAAGCTAATTGGAATATAGATGGTGCTTAATTGGTGGTAATTAATTGGTTACGGATGGAAATTAACAAGACTATAGAGATTAAATATTTGCTAATTAAAGGCTGCTAGATACAGCTTCAATGATGAAAATCAATGTCTCTGTGAGGTATTCCCAATGTCCAGTTGTTCCTATCACAATCAAAATGTGATACTTGTCACTCAGTCATGTTGTGACATCTCAATCAAGGCCAAGGTTGAAGGTCGCGGCTTATGATGAATCTCCATACGTTGAAGAAATACCTCCAAAAATTTTTTTGAAAATTTAAACGTCGCATTTTGTCCAATTTTCCGGCTTTGTGCAGTTGAGATGCCTTCGTTCAATCATGGCTTAAAAACGAAACAAAAGCTAATTACACGCGCTTGCGGACGCACCGTGCGCGGTGGAGGTGCGCGCTGTGTGGGACGCGCCCGCGTACGTAATGAAAGCCCAAAAAACAATGCGAAACAGCCAATTTTTATGTGCATTACAATTCCTCCATCTCCGTGGGTTACCGCCCTTTGCATGAAGATGTGGAATTAGCTGTCGTCTCAGCATGAGCCCCCCCCTCCCCGTGTCCACACTACCCTCCCATAATAATGACCCTTCCCCCCCCCCCAGTCCCCAGCTTAGATCTACCCAGCCCTCGCATGATTTGCAAATAGAATGTTTCTCCGCGCAGCGTAGAAGATGATAATTTGATTAAATTATGCATTTTTGTGCTAATTATGTATGTATTGTGCAAATTGTATTTTTATTTAACAAATAACCGACCTTACATTACAGTGGCAGATATCTCCTAACAACAGCTAAGTGCTATAGTGCAACGATTAATGCAAAGGGTACATGCCAACAGTATGTGTTATAGAAACAATTTAGCAAGTTGTACGTTTAAAATATTTTATGAATGGGCACAGGAGCACTAGCACTCGAGCTAAGGCCTGCATCAGAAAATCTCAGTATTTGGTAGATAAGTCACAGTAACACGAGCAACAAATACTAATAGATGTTTGATGTTTTAGGTTTGACTCGTTTTGAAACATTTTGTTACGTAACTGACACGATTATTTAATAACAAAACCATTAACTTTATTATGTCATTATTAATCTGTATCTGTATCTATTTCTATATCTGTATATATGTCTATAGATCTGCACATCTGTATATCTATATCTGTATCTAATTATATATATATATATATATATATATATATATATATATATATATATATATATATATATATATACCTGATAAAAGGTTTTCAAGTAAACGAAACGATTTTCTCAGTATGGGCACGTGGACATGTATACATACACACACACACTTTTATATATATATATATATATATATATATTTATATATATATATATATATATATATATATATATATATATATATATATATATATATAAAGTTTCTCTGGTAGAATGTTGTCAAAGCTGGAGTATCAGGACTTAATACATGAGTGAATGAAGAAGTCCGGTAAAACGGAGAATTTGATTAGCCAGGTACAAGTATGTGCTATTAAAAGCGTTTTGTCAGGCATCCATCTCGTGCCAGAGCTGATTGTTGCCCCAGTTCCACCGTCCTGGCACGCGAAAAGATCGAAGTTTGTGAGTCAATCGCGGCTTTAGTAGTCGGGTGAGCAGGGTGGTGACAGGGGAGGAAAGCAGAAGGGGTGGGGTTATGGGGGGGGGGGTATTGGGGGTGGGGGGAAGGTTATGGGGGTATGGGGGCGTATTGGGTGGATGGTGACAGGGGAGGAATGCAGAAGTGGTTGGGTGATGTGGGGGAGGGGGGAGAGGGGGAGGGGGGGGGGGGTTATGGGGGCTATGGGGGCGGGGTGGGGGTGGGTAATGGAGTCATGGGGATGGTGGGGATAGTGGGGGTGGTGGGTGGATGGTGACAGGGGAGGATTGTAGAAGTGGTTGGGTTATGGGGGGGGGGGGGTGGAGGGGGGAGGAAAGGGGTTGTGGGGGGGGGGGGGGTGGTGAGGTTATGGGAAACGGGAGCATATTGGGTGGATGGTGACAGGGGATGATTGTAGAAGTGGTAGGGTTATGGGGGGGGTGGAGGGGGGGAGGAAAGGGGTTGTGGGGGTGGTGAGGTTATGGGGTACGGGGGCATATTGGGTGTATGGTGACAGGGGAGGATTGTAGAAGTGGTGGGGTTATGGGGAGGGGGAGGGGGAGGGGGTGGGAGGGGTGGGGTGGGGTGGGTGGTTGGGTCATGGGGGGATGGTGGGGATTTTGTGTGGATGGGGACAGGGGAGGATTGTAGAAATGGGGGTTATAGGGGAGGAGTGTGGTGGGGTAATGGTGGGGGGAGTTATTGTGGGGGATGGTGATAGGGTTATGGGGAGGGGTGGTAAGGTTATAGGTGGAGGGATGATGGTGGGGTGATTTAGATGAGGTAACGGGATGTGTTCATATGTGGCCATATGGAGTTCATGCAGGGTTCATATTTGGCCATATGATCTTCATGTAGGTTTCATATGTGGCCATATGATCTTCATGTAGGTTTCATATGTGGCCATATGATCTTCATGTAGGTTTCATATGTGGCCATTTGGTGTACATGCAGGGTTCATACATGGCCATATGGTGTTCATGAAGTATTTCTTTTTCAGTGCTGTAGTCTTATACCACTTGGTTTTGCAAAGACGTATCAGAAAGAATAAATAGGTTTAGACCGAGTAGGTTTATGACAGTTTGCATGGGCTATACGTATATCATAACGTTCGCTGGGTAGGTTTATCGGAGTTTTCGTGTCGTCTGCCGGCTACTTGAAAGCGTCGCCAGCAATAAGGGTCGCGTCATCTGGACGTGGATGGTCACGTGATGCGAACAACAAAGTTCCCCCTATCTTTGAAATGATCGTCACTCCGTTTTTTATGGAGAAACTTATAGATTTTTAGAAGGCAGCTGCATCCTCTCGGCTGCTGCAATGACTCGAACACGTGACTGGCGCCATCTTTAATGGCTGATTACACGAAAGAATGTCGTATGTTTTTAAAAAAAATCCGGAGTGGTACGAATGTAGGAAACAGTTTTACAGCGAGTTACATCTTGGATTCAAGAGTTGAATGGTTTGGGAGAATCTTTAATGGCGTCTAAACCTCGTGGATGGGCAGTTAGTAGAAATTACCACATAAAACTAATGGTGGTTACGAAATCACTTTGGCCGTTAGTTTCAAATTTCTCCAGACGTTTTCGAGGTACAGAGATATTAGTTTCGAACTTACCTCGAATCAGTTATCCCGTTAGTTATGTTTATATTTAAATGTTATGTATTTTTTTTAAATTCGTGAATTGATGTAGAAAAAAAAATAACATAATTGATGTTAGTTTCGTATCCAGTAAGAATTTAGTTTCGAATTCACATTTTGTTAGTTTTGTGGTTTTGTGCCTAAGGTTTGAGCAGACGTACAACCAATTGGAGCTATTTATCGTCTGTTTCGAGTTTCCAATCCTGATTTCCGCGGTCGCACATTGACGGGATAGGTGATTGATATTGGTATCGATCTATGAGATACTAGATGGAGGTACGATTTAAAAAGTTTAGTTTGACAGGGATGAAATGTAGAGGGGAAAACCCGAACGATACGTTTAGTATCAGGGAAAAATATAACTAACCGAATTCAAAGATTCTGGATATAGAGTCGAATAAGGTGAATACGTGGTAGGGACATTCGATTTTTCAGGCAGAGAAAGTTTAGAGTCGGTGATGTAGGATGTGCTGTAGGTGTAGCATACGGGCCTGATAAAATTAATGATAAGATCAAGGGGAGGGGTGCCTAGATGACACGGTTACAAACGTACTGAATATATATATATATATATATATATATATATATATATATATATATATATATAAAGAAACTCTCATATATATGCATGCATATATATATATATATATATATATATATATATATATATATATATATATATATATATATATATATATATATATATATATATATATATGTATGTATATACACACATGTGTCAATGTATATATGTATATGTATATTCTGTATGTATATATACATCTATATCTATCTATACATAAATATATATATATATATATATATATACGTGTAGCCTATATATCATTAGTATTTAATCTTAAAAGACTCGCCATTATTTTAACTATGGTTAAGTATCTGGACTATAATAAAAGAAAGAAATCATATTTTTCACTGGCAGCCGTCTGAAGCAGATAAGGCCCGAATTAGCATCCCCTAAAGTACATAATCCCTTTAATGAAGTCAGCGATCAATTGGCCAGATTTCTCCCGGCCGTGGGAAGATGGCGGTGAAAGGCAACTTGTCATTTTCTCTTTTAATGATTAGTGTTATTAGGAACTCTCAGAAGATGAGCTTGTATGTGTGTGTGTGTCTGTGTGTGCGTGTGCTACCTGTTTTAGGTAAGTGTTTATGACTTACTTTTTGGTTACTTGGTGTTCTCAAGTACTTGAAAGTATCGACTTTTTTTACACATGCATAGGTTTTAGGTAGTATCGATTAGCGCGATACTTTTGTAATCGTACAGCAATTATCGACATGTAAACAGTACACTTATAAAGTCCATTCAGTCAAACTTAGTTAACAAATAAAAATGAGCAATTATATCTTAGCACAAAAAAGTTTCGATTAAAAAGAAAGATAAATTTTAAAAAAATCACTTCACATTGCGCGAGATAATATTTTGTGTCCGTGTTTTACCACCAGATGTTTCGAATACTTCCTAATTACCCACACCTCCCCATAAATGATAGACCGTACCAGAAATCGATACCGCCTTACCAATAACCAATCACGCATCGATCTAATCGAATCATATCTTCTAATGGGGTGAAACAACTGGCATTTCTCCATCAACGAAGTAGCCCGGTTATTTTCAACTCAGTCTAGCCCCGGAACTCCGAACGAAATTACTCCTTCATTGATCAGGGTTTTATAGATCCTACTATTTTAAGGGTTCGTAACTCTTGTCTCATCAACCAGTATCGGATAGTTATCTAACCTTGTCAAATTAATGAATGTATTAACTCCCTGTACCTGGAATGGATTCCCCCTCCCCCCCCCTCCCCCCTCCCCTCGTGAAATATTAGCTGTTCGGATACAATTTCCGGTCCTGTTCGCAAATGGTGGTAGGGTAAAATGTCTTTTTAAAAAAATTTGAGTGTCTAATTTAACTGATTGATACGTGGGGGTTAGGGTATAGAGATACGTATCGCGAGGAATTCGGGGTGGGAGGAGATGGGGTTGGACTAGGCACAATGTTTAATTGTAAAAAAAAATATTTTGACGTTAATTAGTTTGAATTAGTTTTGGCAGAAGTTATCATTTGAATATGCTTTTAATTACATAATTAAAATATATGCGTACGTACCTTCACGGGGCAATATATTTTGCCAATGCAAGTTGAAGATAACCGCTTCAGTATGAAAAGGGGAAGTCTTTTTTAAAGTTACGTCAAATTTAACCTCTCTAAAGCTTTAAGCTCTAGCATTTCATATTTTAAGCTCCAATCGGTAAGGCTCTAAGCTCTGTCATGTTCTAAGCTCAAACCTTTGTTTTTGAGAACTAGCCTGTAAGTCATCAAACTCCAGTTTGAAACACTTTAAGCTCCAGTTTGTAATAGTGAATCTCATATATATATATATATATATATATATATATATATATATATATATATATATATATATATATATATATATATATATATATATATATATATTTATATATTTATATATATATATATATATATATATATATATATATATATATATATATATATATATATATATATATATATATACATATATACATATATATATATATATATATATATATATATATATATATATATATATATATATATATATATATATATATATATATATATATATATTAAGCTCCAGTCTGTAAAGCTGTTAGCTCCCACAGATCTCTAAAGTGTAGTTTCGAACGATCTATTAATCAAGTATAGTGTATCTCTTGACCACCTGCTTACAATTAAGGGAGATGATAAATAACATATGTTAAACCAAGGGAAATAACTTTTCTCGGCCCCGTAGAGCTTCAACAATGACAAATTGCTAACATCTACCTGCAGTACAGCCATCCATGTCACAGCTCACGTCTCTAATTGTACGGGATGAGCTAAACTCTCTCTAAAAACTACTCACCTTCCAGGAGGAATTGGTAGTTCACATGAGGTAACGCAGAACAGATTGAGTTCGCATCTCAGTACAGGCCACATGGGAATTGGCAATGTGTCCAATTTGTGTGTACGTGTGTAGTTAGGTGTGTCTGAGTGTATGTGTCAATGGGTGTGTGCGTATGCATGTGTATGTTACTGTGTTTGCGTATTTATATCTGTGTGTATGCGTGGTTGTGTGCATGTGTGTGTGTGCATGTGTTTGTGTTTATCTATGCGAGTATGAACGTATGTATCCATTGGTTTCTGATTGTATGTGTGTGTGTGTGTGTGTGTGTGTCGTTGTGTGGATATATGGGCTCTGTAAAAGTGCCTGTAATAAATGATGAATAACATTAGCGTATTGTTTTATACATTATCACCACGATCAAACGACTTTTATGTTCGAAAAGTTTTTTATAGAACCGAATGAGTAAAAAAAAAATGTCTTTGTATAAAGGCTTGTTAGGGCATCATATTTTAAATATCGATTCCTTTGATGCATATAGTTGTCTTTGTACAGAGATTATGATTTTTGAGGGGTTATCGTCCTTTAAAAAAAACGCACTTATTTGTTTTGCTGTGAAAGGGGGTGGGGGGGGGGGGGTGAATGAGGTAAGGAGGGAGGGAGAGGCTTGAGATATAGGGAGGGAGAGGCTTGAGATATAGGCCTTACCTATAGCTGCACCAGCACACAGGGCCTCAGTGGATCAAAGAGTTAATTATAGTGCATTCGTTCTTCAAGAGAGTTAACTTTCTCATCTTTCACGAGATGAAAGGGCATGCCGGGAACAAAATATGTTTGATTATAAGAAGTACATGACCGGCGGTTCTTGTTCGTGATTCGAGAAATATTTTGTTGGCCACAGCACATGTATTTCTAGTTGGTTGTGTTATGTTGATGTAATATGTAGTTGAGTTGTGTTTAGTTTTTCTTGAAAAGAAAAAAGTGTTTAGTTTTTCTTGAAAAGAAAAAAACAAACTCTTACGACGAATGCAGAAACGTCCAATTTTTAAAAATGTAAAGGGAAATCACTGAAACAATAAGGTAATTTTTGTTTTTAAACCGAGCCAAAGACAGATTGTGACAAATTCAAAGATTCTGTTAAACCACTGTAAAGACGATAATGTCTGGAAAGTAACTGGGCAAGTTGCCCACTAGACGGTAACACCTCCACCCCACCCTAGGTATGTAAACGGGACTGACCCCCCGACTCCACCCCACACTAGGTATGTAAACGGGACTGTCCCTCCGACTCCACCCCACCCTAGGTATGTAAACGGGACTGACCCCCCGACTCCACCCCACACTAGGTATGTAAACGGGACTGACCCTCCGACTCCACCCCACCCTAGGTATGTAAACGGGACTGTCCCCCCGACTCCACCCCACCCTAGGTATGTAAACGGGACTGTCCCTCCGACTCCACCCCACCCTAGGTATGTAAACGGGACTGTCCCTCCGACTCCACCCCACCCTAGGTATGTAAACGGGACTGTCCCTCCGACTCCACCCCACACTAGGTATGTAAACGGGACTGTCCCTCCGACTCCACCCCACACTAGGTATGTAAACGGGACTGTCCCCCCGACTCCACCCCACCCTAGGTATGTAAACGGGACTGACCCCCCGACTCCACCCCACACTAGGTATGTAAACGGGACTGTCCCTCCGACTCCACCCCACCCTAGGTATGTAAACGGGACTGTCCCTCCGACTCCACCCCACACTAGGTATGTAAACGGGACTGTCCCTCCGACTCCACCCCACCCTAGGTATGTAAACGGGACTGTCCCTCCGACTCCACCCCACACTAGGTATGTAAACGGGACTGTCCCTCCGACTCCACCCCACCCTAGGTATGTAAACGGGACTGTCCCTCCGACTCCACCCCACACTAGGTATGTAAACGGGACTGTCCCTCCGACTCCACCCCACACTAGGTATGTAAACGGGACTGTCCCCCCAACTCCACCCCACCCAAGGTATGTAAACGGGACTGTCCCTCCGACTCCACCCCACCCTAGGTATGTAAACGGGACTGACCCCCCGACTCCACCCCACACTAGGTATGTAAACGGGACTGTCCCTCCGACTCCACCCCACCCTAGGTATGTAAACGGGACTGTCCCTCCGACTCCACCCCACACTAGGTATGTAAACGGGACTGTCCCTCCGACTCCACCCCACCCTAGGTATGTAAACGGGACTGTCCCTCCGACTCCACCCCACACTAGGTATGTAAACGGGACTGTCCCCCCGACTCCACCCCACCCTAGGTATGTAAACGGGACTGTCCCTCCGACTCCACCCCACCCTAGGTATGTAAACGGGACTGTCCCTCCGACTCCACCCCACCCTAGGTATGTAAACGGGACTGTCCCTCCGACTCCACCCCACCCTAGGTATGTAAACGGGACTGTCCCCCCGACTCCACCCCACCCTAGGTATGTAAACGGGACTGTCCCCCCCCCCCCCCCCCCCACGACTCGCCCCACCCTAGAAACTACCCAGGTAACGAATAAAAACGCCGTGAAAAGATTTTGTAACCCATATGATGAATCAGAAGGCGACAAGCTGGTCTAGTTTGTGAGGCAAGGGCATCGGTTTCTCGGGACGTGAGTACATCTGTTTTGTGGATTGTGGGCGTCAATGCCACTCCCTCATGGCTTCTAAATTTAAACCGATGGTCAATACTAACATTTCTTCTCGAAGGTCATTTCTGAAGGTCATTCAAGGTATAAAGGTAAGTACCTACTCACGACCGGCTATTACCTGCGACATTTTCCGCGACAATTATAATGTCGGGATAATCATCAGGAGAAGATAAGGAGACATTTGTTGTCCAATACGGTCACGTGATTGCAGTGTGTGCGGCAAACAGGAAGTAGTCAGCGCCTCTTGTTGTCGACGTCATCAAATGCTGCAGCAAATTCAAGATCAATAACTCCATTGTTCTAGGAGATACGGAAGTCACTTCGAGATCACACTCACACTCACACACACACACACACAGACACACACACACATACATATATATATATATATATATATATATATATATATATATATATATATATATATATATATATATATATATATATATATATGCCTTTTATACAAAAGCTACGGTATTGGTAAAAATCAATCGTAACAATCTTGTGAAACAAACGAATAAAAATTACGGTGATAAAAGACGAAGTAAAAAATAAATTTTATTCCTTTTAAGCAAAAGTTCTTTGAATGTATACCAATACCGATAATGGCAAACACACAAAAAGAAGATTCTATAAGTCTGCATGTATTAAACTGCTTCATCTTCATCTAAAATGTTAATAATTTTTAGACCGGTAGAAGTAAATTGTTGAGAATTAAAAATAAATATTGATGTGAAAAATAAAATAATAATAAAATTGTTGTTGTTAGTTTTCAGGGACAGGGAGAAAAATTATATATATATATATATATATATATATATATATATATATATACATATTATATATCCGTGTATTGATCTTGTTCTGCGTATATCTGTTACCTGTGCTAATTGTAAAATATGATCAGGCAGGCCGCTGTGTTTAGTTACCAAGTGAGGATATATTTAGTTAGGTCTGGTTCTAGCCACTGGTCAATACCGTTATCTCTCTCACTGGTCAATCAACGTTTTGTTTGACTGGTCGATACCTTGGCCCCAGTGAATGGTCCTGGCGGTGGCCCATCTCACCGGTCAATGGGGGGGGGGGGGGGGGTGGAGATGGTTGGGAGGGGGGGGGGGTCATTCGAACTACTCAACCCATCTATCAGCAAGTTGATCCATACCTTGGACGATAATTAAGGCAAGATCATAATATTTGCCGCTTTGTTAGCAAATTAAGGATATAGATACTTTACAAAGTAAGTATATATATATATATATATATATATATATATATATATATATATATATATATATATATATATATATATATATATATATATATATATATATATATATATATAAGAATGTGTGTGTGTTCATGTTGGAGTCTAGTAGGTTATCCCCCTGTCGATGATTTCCCGGTCATTAACCCGCTGTCAATACATCCCCTGATAAATTACCCCCCTTGTCAATTTCCTCTCACGGTTATTACCTCTTGACAATACATATTGCATAAGTTACCGGCAAAGTGGGAACCTCGGCCTTCTATAGAATGCTTAGGCATTTTATAGAATGCCTACTATTCTGTTAGGTTAATTAATCCATCGTGTAATTTGTTAATCAATGTCTGTTATCTGTCTGTATATTTTTAGATATCTGTTTGATTATGTCCATTATCTGCCCGCATGTCTCTGATAATCTATACGTCATTACCAGGCAATCAATTCACCCATGTCCGGCTCTCTATCTGTCCATGTCCGGCTATTTATCCGTCCATGTCCGGCTATTTATCCGTCCATGTCCGGCTATTTATCCGTCCATGTCCGGTTCTCTATCGGTCCATGTCCGGCTATTTATCCGTCCATGTCCGGCTATTTATCCGTCCATGTCCGGTTCTCTATCGGTCCATGTCCGGCTATTTATCCGTCCATGTCCGGTTCTCTATCGATCCATGTCCGGTTCTCTATCTGTCCATGTCCGGTTCTCTATCCGTTCATGTCCGGCTATCGTGCGTACATGTCCGGCTATTTATCCGTCCATGTCCTGCTTTCTATGCGTCTATGTCCGGTTCTCTATCCATCCATTTCCGGCTATCTATATGTCCACGTCCCTTATCTGTCCGTCTCTGTCCGGCTATCTGTTTTCATCAACTGCCCATCCATAAAATTCTATCTATTTTCATCCGGTGCCCCTCCATATCCGGCTATCTACAATATAGTCCGCCTGTCGCTCATTACAATGTATCCCTCCGCATGCCTAATTCAATTCATTCGTTACAGGTAATGAGATTTTCACTTTTTTTTTGTCGCGGCGTATTTTAGAGAGATCCTATTCGTTTATTTTATCTTGCGCAGTTTTTCTAAACACAGGGACAACAGGACAGAAAGGGGACAAAACTGATCACATAGTTGTACTTAGCACAATCCACTGATACCATAGTTGTACTTAGCACAATCCACTGATACCATAGTTGTACTTAGCACAATCCACTGATACCATAGTTGTACTTAGCACAATCCACTGATCACATAGTTGTACTTAGCACAATCCACTGATACCATAGTTGTACTTAGCACAATCCACTGTAAGATACCATAGTTGTATGTATCACAATCCACTGTATGATAACATACTTGTATGTAGCACAATTCACTGATACCATAGTTATATGTGTCACAACCCATTGTATAATAACGTAGTTGTATGTATCACAATCCATTGGATACAAAAGTCAGTGGCCTGGGGGGGGGGGGGTGCTAGAATATTGTATGACCAACATCATCACTAAATTTATTGAAACCACCACGGCCAAGTTCGTTACCTTAATAATGATATATATATATATATATATATATATATATATATATATATATATATATATATATATATATATATATATATATATATATATATATATATATATATATATATATATATATATAATTTGTGGCGATAGATTGTAAAAGTAAAGTCTTAATCTTGTCTTGCGCTTTTAACCTCAGAATGTAACGCAGGGTTTGTTTATAATGGAGATGCGAGGAACACAACGACATCTTAGTGAGTAATCGATGCCTGTAGATGTGTATGGGAGGACAGGATGTTTGTGTGGTTGACGACGGTAGGTTGCTTCCCTTTGATCTGTAGCGCCGGGATGTGGGATCGAAGGCTGATCGATCGGCTCAGCTTGTACGTATGATTGGTGTCGGGGAAAGTCAGCTTCTGCGGGGACTGATAGGGGACTGATAAGGGACTGGCAAGGGACGGACAAAGGGAATGTGAGAAGTGCCGTGCCAATCATGTGTACGACTGTACCTGTCCTTTAGACTGTATCAGCCACTTAAGATCGTACCAGTTGTACTACCAGCAGACAAATAATAGTGGGATAGTACTGTACCGGCTTGTATCATAGTGACCTGATTGTACTTTTTGTACCACTGTACCGTCCTACTTTTTAAACCACTGTTTCGTCCTACTTTTTAAACCACTGTTTCGTCCTACTTTTTTAAACCACTGTTTCGTCCTACTTTTTTAAACCACTGTTTCGTCCTACTTTTTTAAACCACTGTTTCGTCCTACTTTTTTAAACCACTGTTTCGTCCTACTTTTTAAACCACTGTTTCGTCCTACTTTTTTAAACCACTGTTTCGTCCTACTTTTTAAACCACTGTTTCGTCCTACTTTTTTAAACCACTGTTTCGTCCTACTTTTTAAACCACTGTTTCGTCCTACTTTTTTAAACCACTGTTTCGTCCTACTTTTTAAACCACTGTACCGACGTTTTTTTATCACTGTTTCGTCCTACTTTTTAAACCACTGTTTCGTCCTACTTTTTTAAACCACTGTTTCGTCCTACTTTTTTAAAACACTGTACCGACGTATTTTTTACCACTGTACCATCTTTCTTTTGTACCACTGTACCGTGCTTTTGTGTACTATTGTACCAACCTAACCATACTTTTTGTACTTGTGTTCTAAAGTAGGCACACTTTTTTGGTACAAATACTCTGACCTTTTCAATGCCCTGTATCTTTGTATCCTTATTACAACCAACTTAACACCCCCCCTCCCACTCATTATTCTAAATCAACTAAGAACTAGTTTTAAAAAAACTTTTTGCTAAATGGATTTACTCACACTTTTACGTTTGGCTGTTCTTGTACCATTCAGACCTTTGAATAGCTCCAACAGTTTTGGGTGTTCACGTTGGGTCTGCGTAAAGTGCTTCTAGAAATAGTTGGAATAGATTTGTATAATTGTAAAAAATTGCACACTCGTACAGAATATATTCATGTAAACATACAATTACGTATTCACGTATACATCAACGACGAAATTAAAAACCAGTAAAAAAAAAAACGAATGATCCGACGCAAAGAGGATTCTCATGTTTTTTTTCTCCCCCTCTCTTGTACGTCATTTCGTGTGATCAACGTGGCCTGGTCCGCCGTAAATGAATGGCGTGCCCCGTACCGGTCATTCATCTTCCACAGGCTTGTAATGTAGTTCATGATATTTCAACCTATCTCCATCGCTTTGATTTGGCATGCCAGTTGGCGCCAAATGTGGGCATCTCGGCTTAAAACGACAACAAGGCCACCCCCTCAACACAGGGGGAGAAAAAAAATCCGGGAAGGATTCGACCAATCAATAACATTATGCTGCGACTCGAGTTATCGTTCCTAGTTGTTAATCTTCGGTGGAGCTGATTGCGTCGCGGAACCAACAAGGGAAGAATGTGTTGACAAACTTAAGGAAGCCATGATTCAGCATACATTCTATAAGTCTTAAATCAAGTTGAACTCGCGAAAACAACAAATGAATACTTTACTGTTGAGCATTTGAAGACCACACGGGATAAAACACAGATGCCCACTTTTTGAAATTTGTGTGCTAGTACCATATTCATACAGTACTAGTTAGTACTAGTGTATGTCTATCACGTATCACAATATGAAAGCGTTAAAACCGTCTTGATCCCGTCAATATGTAGAATTTTAAAATCATGTTAAAATGGAACAGCAAAGAATCTCAAACACAAAATCCCATTTTTCTCAAATCTATAAAAATGTGACAATTGGTTTATCCCCAATGGTTTTCATTTGTTTTTATATTACTCTATAAAATCAGAATTCTTAATTTATGTTAATTTACTTTTCATTGACGTGGTACTAAAAAACGTCGGCTCTGTATTAAAAGTTTTCACACTCGTTAAGTTAAACAAGTTGTAAAACTATAGTTTGTAAAATTTTAGGCTTTCTATGCTCAACCTCCGTCTGTAGTTGCCTAATCCACCTTCACTGATGTGAGACACAAGAACAAACCAAGAAGCTGTCGTGAAGAACCGAAGATAAAAATTAAAGTATAATAACTAGGCTGATGTGTTGACGACTTATTTGCATGCAGCTTGTGGGGGAAGGGGAGGGGTGGGAATAATAACCCATCACGAGGAGGGGAGGGGAGGGAATAATAACCCATCACGAGGAGGGGAGGGGTGGGAATAATAACCCATCACGAGGATAGGTTTTATTTCTCTGGCCCGGCGGGGGCCGATCTGAAATTACACCTCATTTTGTTCCACTGTATAAATCAGTTTATGTTTTTTATTTTTTGGTTTTCGTTGACTTCCGGGACGTCGTGATCTCTGATCCGTGGGTAATGAAATCTGGCGCCCCTCCCCCTCCCTGGTGGGTACACTACATGGTGCCTCTCCCCCCGACCTGGTGGGTACACTACATGGTGCCTCTACCCCTTCCCCTCTCTGATGAGCACACTACATGGTGCCTCTACCCCTTCCCCTCCCTGATGAGCACACTACATGGTGCCTCTACCCCTTCCCCTCCCTGATGAGCACACTACATGGTGCCTCTACCCCTTCCCCTCCCTGATGAGCACACTACATGGTGCCTGTACCCCCTCTCCTCCCCTCCCCTCCCCCCTGTGAGTACACTACATGGTGCCTGTAACCCCCCTCCCCCTGTGAGTACACTACATGGTGCCTGTAACCCCGCTCCCCCCTGAGAGTACAATACATGATGCCTGTACCCCCTCCCTCCCCTCCCCCCCTGAGTACACTACATGGTGCCACTACCCCCTTCCCTCCCCTACCCTATCTGGTAAGTACACTACATGATGCCTGTACCCCCTTCACCCCTCCCCTCCCCCTGTGAGTACACTACATGATGCCTGTCCCCCACCCCCTGTACCCCTCCCCCCTGTGAGTACACTACATGATGCCTGTACCCCTCCCCCCCTGTGAGTACACTACATGGTGCCTGTAACCCCCTCACCCCCCCCCCGTGAGTACACTACATGGTGCCTGTACCCCTCCCCCTTGTGAGTACACTACACGGTTCGCCAGACTACTGGCATGGTTGGAGCCGCCGAGCCGCTGCGGAAGAGTTCTCGGAATTCTGGGAGATTTCCGCTCCGACAAGTCCGGTTTCCGCTCCAGATAACTTTCGTCTTATCCGAGGTTGAAAGGTCACGGTGACATGAATAGCCTGTGAGACGTTACTAAGCATACGTCACGCGAAGGGGTGAGGGGGGAAGCCGTAGTAGAGATTGACTCAGGCAGAGGGGGGGGGGCAGCCGTAGTAGAGATTGACTCAGGCAGAGGGGGGGGGGAGCCGTAGTAGAGATTGACTCAGGCAGAGGGAGGGGGGGGCAACCGTAGTAGAGATTGACTCAGGCAGAGGGGGGGGGCAGCCGTAGTAGAGATTGACTCAGGCAGAGGGAGGGGGGAGCAACCGTAGTAGAGATTGACTCAGGCAGAGGGGGGGGGGGGCAACCGTAGTAGAGATAGACTCAGGCAGAGGGGGGGGGGGAGCCGTAGTAGAGATTGACTCAGAGAAGTTGGGGGGAATGGGTGGATGTTCCAACATACTTCCGTTTGGCAAGTCTGGCGTGAGTTTTCTCTGGAATAAGCCGTAGATTCTAATTTTGATTTCAGCTGAAAAGTTTCAAATGTATCTGTAACTTCCAGAATTTTAAAATGTATCAATAACTACATTTTGATTTTAAAATGTATAAATAACTACATTTTAATTTTAAAATGTATCAATAACTACATTTTAATTTTAAAATGTATCAATAACTACATTTTGATTTTAAAATGTATCAATAACTACATTTTGATTTTAAAATGTATCAATAACTACATTTTGATTTTAAAATGTATCAATAACTACATTTTGATTTTAAAATGTATCAATAACTTGCAGAATTTTAAAATGTATCAATAACTACATTTTGATTTTTAAATGTATCAATAACTACATTTTGATTTTAAAATGCATCAATAACTACATTTTGATTTTTAAATGTATCAATAACTACATTTTAATTTTAAAATGTATCAATAACTACATTTTAATTTTAAAATGTATCAATAACTACATTTTAATTTTAAAATGTATCAATAACTACATTTTAATTTTAAAATGCATCAATAACTACATTTTAATTTTAAAATGTATCAATAACTACATTTTAATTTTAAAATGCATCAATAACTACATTTTAATTTTAAAATGTATCAATAACTACATTTTAATTTTAAAATGCATCAATAACTACCGGATTTTCAAGCAACCATCTAAGAACTTCAACATGCACTTCTTAATATTTAACGCACAATTATTTATGGTTATTGAAAACCATAAAATATCGGCTCGTTAGGGTACTAACATTTATAGGATATTTATATGGGGTATTTAGATGCCCCGTTTCAAATATTTCCCAGTGGTATTTATAGGCCCTGTTTACAGCATATCTGAGAGACATTTATAAGCCCTGTTTATAACTTATCTCAGGGACATTTATAGTCCTGTTTATAGCATATCTCAGGGACATTTATAGGCCCTATTTATTGCATATCTCAGGGACGTTTATAGGCCCTGTAAACTTTTCCCCAGGGACATTTCAAGGCCTCGTATCACAATTTTCCCTGAGACATTTCGAGGTCTCACTTACAACAAATCATCCATCGCATTCTCAGCACTTTTAAACGATAAGAAGAAAACAACAACTTTAAGTTGAAATTTATTTTAAAAATATCTGAATGTCTAAAATTTGAATTTATAACTTTTTAAAATAATATATGGACTTGTAACATAAGACTTTTAAAAAATAATCCCCATGTACTGATGTATAATGTATTAGTTTAACTTAATATAGTTTGTACAAAAGACAGCTCAGCTCCTTCATTAGTTATGTGTATTTATTTTGGGTATTTGTAACTATTTTATAGGTGGATAAATCAATGAAATAAAAAAGATGCTATTTAACTCTAGAAATGTAAGGAGGATATACATGAAGTCGATAACTAGCATGGAATGGAAAACGGATATGGAACTGATTTAGGACTGGTCGCGGACTCCAAAGAAGCATTTCTATGAGATCCTGTCACAATATTCTAAAGAAGCGTTTCTATGACAATGTGTGGCGATATTTTAACGAAGCGTTTCTATGACAATGTGTGGCGATATTTTAACGAAGCGTTTCTATGACAATGTGTGGCGATATTTTAACGAAGCGTTTCTATGACAATGTGTGGCGATATTTTAACGAAGCGTTTCTATGACAATGTGTGGCGATATTTTAACGAAGCGTTTCTATGACAATGTGTGGCGATATTTTAACGAAGCGTTTCTATGACAATAGCGGCTATGATCTCTTACGGAAACACAGAACTCCTCGATTTTATAACTAGCTTTATTCACCCTCCGCTCTGACCGCCAAAGAAAAGAACAGCATTATTTCGTTTCATTAGTCGGATTCCGTTCCATTTTTTGAAATTTCCTGCAGGGGAGATTATTAACTTTTAATACAGGGGACATCATTTTCAATTCCTGCTTGTTTGCTCAGAATAAAAAAAAACTAAAACTAAAAATAAGATAAAAGAAAGAGAATGAAAAAAGAATGGGATGAAATAAAACAAAAAATGCCTGATTGCTGCTAATTGTATTTCTTGTCATGTTGGATGTTAGTGCTGTAATACCGTGACAGTCAGTTTGTGAAGATTTATCGGAGTTACTGGACGTTCGCGGACTTCTTTAGATTTATTTCGATTAAACCAGTTACTGAGCACCAACCACGACTAACGAAGGATTGAGAAAAAAGACAGGGGGGGGGGCGAATTTTTTTTTTTACTCAAACTCGTTAGCTCGTTGCAAATCAGACTCGAAGACAATCCATCTTGATTCGGTTTAAATAGAAGGTTTCAGAGTTGCTTCCCTCTGGTCAAGGTTCACAGTTACTTCCCTTGGTGAAATCGATTCTCTCATTTCCGCCACTTCCCATGTCAATGATGAGGACTGGAAGCCCTCGGTCGGGTGTCGACTTCCCTCGTGTCTACTTTCCTCTGTCTAATGTCTACTTTTCTCTGTCTTATGTCTACTTTCTCTGTCTTATGTCTACTTTCTCTGTCTAATGTCTACTTTCTCTGTCTTATGTCTACTTTTCTCTGTCTTATGTCTACTTTTCTATGTCGTATGTCTACTTTCTCTGTCTTATGTCTACTTTTCTCTGTGTTATGTCTATTTTCCTCTGTCTTATGTCTACTTTCCTCTGTCTTATGTCTACTTTCTCTGTCTAATGTCTACTTTTCTCTGTCTTATGTCTACTTTTCTCTGTGTTATGTCTACTTTCCTCTGTCTAATGTCTACTTTCCTCTGTCTAATGTCTACTTTTCTGTCTTATGTTTACTTTCCTCTGTCTTATGTCTACTTTCCTCTGTCTAATTTTAACTATTCTGTCTTATGTCTCTCAATCTCATACCTCTCTATCTCATTTCTCTACCTCATGCCTCTACCTCACCTCTCTACCTCATGCCTCTACCTCACATACCTCCTCAGACCTCCCAATGCTGCCCCGACCCTCCCCACAGGGAATTGTCCCCCCCCCCCCCTCCCACCCCCTCCTTCCATTTCTTTGATTCGCCCCAGTTCAAGGGAAATAACAAAGATAAATAATTGATTGTAATTAGACCTCCAATTATTTGGATCATTAATTGACACCACCCCCCTCCCCACCAAAAAGAAATCTTCCCAATCAATGAGCTGACTTGTTATTTGTAAATTCAGCCAACATCTGTTTTGTCAAACCTGCATCTATCTTTAAGGGTGCCTCATGCAAACATTGGTGAAGGGTGTAGATTTTAGTGTCGACGTAGTTAAGGATGGGTGTGTTTTTTTTTTACTAGGGTGATTGACATTTAGATTATAATTGGCTAAAATGACGTAATTTGTAAAGGACGTAAAGTATAAAATCTTGGAGTCATCACATATCATCTTTGATACTGAATATAAGATATGTATAAAAGTTTTAAAAAGTTATATCGAGGTAAAGAATATAAAAAAGAAAAAAAAATGCGGATTGAAAAAAAAGAAGAAAAAATTATAATAACAGTAAAAACGTTTTTTTTTTTAAATTTTGCAAATGTGAGCAGATTAAATTTAATTGCACATTTCAGAGCTTTAGGGACTGTTACATCATTTTTAAAATTCCAGTTTAAAAAATCTAATTTTAGAACAGGCAATTTTTTTTTGTATCCTGAAAGAAGAGCTTCAGCCTTCAGGCATTTTTTATAAGTACACGATTTTGTGGAAGATGCGATATTTTACAAGATACGATACAGAGGAACATACGATACTTTGGAAGATACGATACTTTGGACGATACGATACTGAGTAAAACGATACTGCGGGTGATGCCATACTGTGTATGATACCATACTATGGATGATGTTGACTTGTAAACATACAGAACTAGCTACCCCCCCCCCCCCCCGCACACACACCCTCACATCTCATTAAAACACTAATATCGTCCCACCATCTGATAGGAGAATGGACAAAAAACAAACAAACGACAACGACGAACGAAGTCGATTACTGTAGAGTGTGATCAAATCGTCATTTTCCGATCCTACGGTCAATCGATACCCGTCTTACTGAGGACGGTCGATACAATGTTATCTTCCATGGGACGGTCGATACAATGTTATCTTCACGGGGACGGTCGATACAATGGTATCTTCACGGGGACGGTCGATACAATGTTATCTTCACGGGGACGGTCGATACAATGTTATCTTCCATGGGACGGTCGATACAATGTTATCTTCCCGGGGACGGTCGATACAATGTTATCTCCCCTAGACGGTCAATACAATGTTATCTTCCCGGGGACGGTCGATACAATGTTATCTTCCTAGGAACGGTCGATATGTTATATTAGCGCTTACATCAGTCGCTGTCAGCCATACCATTCAGGTGATTTTCAAATCTTCTATACCTTATCAACACACCAGCCCTCGGTCTGTATTACAGGTGTGTTGGGTCTGTGTCACAGGTGTGTTGGGTCTGTGTCACAGGTGTGTTGGGTCTGTGTCACAGGTGTGTTGGGTCTGTGTCACAGGTGTGTTGGGTCTGTGTCACAGGTGTGTTGGGTCTGTGTCACAGGTGTGTTGGGTCTATGTTACAGGTGTGTTGGGTCTATGTTACAGGTGTGTTGGGTCTGTTTCACAGGTGTGTTGGGTCTATGTTACAGGTGTGTTGGGTCTGTGTTACAGGTGTTGGGTCTGTGTTACAGGTGTGTTGGGTCTCTGTCACAGGTGTTGGGTCTGTGTCACAGGTGTGTTGGGTCTGTGTCACAGGTGTGTTGAGTCTGTGTCACACGTGTTGGGTCTGTGTTACAGGTGTGTTGAGTCTGTGTCACAGGTGTGTTGGGTCTGTGTTACAGGTGTGTTGAGTCTGTGTCACAGGTGTGTTGAGTCTGTGTCACACGTGTGTTGTGTCTGTGTCACAGGTGTGTTGGGTCTGTGTCATAGGTGTGTTGGGTCTGTGTCATAGGTGTGTTGGGTCTGTGTCACACGTGTGTTGGGTCTGTGTCACAGGTGTGTTGGGTCTGTGTCACAGGTGTGTTGGGTCTGTGTCACACATGTGTTGAGTCTGTGTCACAGGTGTGTTGGGTCTGTGTCACACATGTGTTGGGTCTGTGTCACAGGTGTGTTGGGTATGTGTTACAGGTGTGTTGGGTCTGTGTCACAGGTGTGTTGGGTCTGTGTTACACATGTGTTGGGTCTGTGTTACACGTGTGTTGGGTCTGTGTTACAGGTGTGTTGGGTCTGTGTCACACGTGTGTTGGGTCTGTGTCACAGGTGTGTTGGGTCTGTGTCACAGGTGTGTTGGGTCTGTGTCACAGGTGTGTTGGGTCTGTGTCACAGGTGTGTTGGGTCTGTGTCACAGGTGTGTTGGGTCTGTGTCACAGGTGTGTTGGGTCTTTGTCACAGGTGTGTTGGGTATGTGTTACAGGTGTGTTGGGTCTGTGTCACACGTGTGTTAGGTCTGTGTCACAGGTGTGTTCTGTCTTTGTCACAGGTGTGTTGGGTCTGTGTCACGTGATTGTAACACGTAACAATTCCCATTTTTAGGTGTGCAGGTAAAAAAAATGTTTACCGAAGTAGCTGATTCCTGAGTAGCTATTAACGGAAATAATGTAATTAATGACGTCATTAATGGCCTGATCTAAAAAAAAACGTGTATTGCTGTCATTCGCGTCACCAGCGACACGTGACGTCA
Source organism: Physella acuta (assembly GCF_028476545.2). Classification (NCBI taxonomy): domain Eukaryota; kingdom Metazoa; phylum Mollusca; class Gastropoda; family Physidae; genus Physella; species Physella acuta. The sequence goes on from NW_026731788.1 coordinate 54,866, forward strand.
TCTCCTCAAAAGACAAAACCTGGAATCCTTTTGTGGTTTTTGAATTGTGACGGCTCTTTACTAACGTCGGTGTGGGGCCGGCTTGTAAAAGTTTAATGAATGGGTTGAAATCTAATTAGTGTTTTGGTGATAATTAGCAGCGGTGTAAGCTGATATGAATGGAACTATGGGCTGTAGTGTGAGTTAGAATAGGTAAGGTTTTTTTTTTAAACTAAAAGACAGTGGTTAACCTATGTATTAGTGGTTAGCCTATGTTGTAGTAGTCAGTGTATTGGTTAGTGGTTAGAATGGTTACAAGTGTTTATTGAGATAATTACAGTGACTGCGTGGTCGGACAGTAGAACACACGAATGCTAACCCGAAAGTCTCGAGTTCGGATCCGGGGATGAAATCCTTAGGACGTCTCAAACCTGATGAGTACGTTAGGAAACATAATGGCGTCTGGGCTTAGTGTTGACTACCTACATATGCCGAGTCTAAAAAAACAAACAACAGGTGAACTCTACTGTATCTGCACTATGGACCACCATGTTTCGGAAGCGTAACTTTACTTTTATATTTATATATTTTATATTTATATATGTTATATTTATAAGTAGTTACCATATTTCTACTTGGTTAGCCTGTCATGTTGTGGGGTACTTCGTCATTTGCATAACTTTGAGTGCTTATACAACAGTGTATGTGCTTAGCATGCCGTGAGTTTCCTACATCAAAGATAGCGCTCACCACAGCCGTATAAAATTAAGCAAATCAAAATCAAATTTACCGCAAAAGTTCAGCCCGTAGATTTAAATATCTTAAGTTCTAAACCCAATTTTAAACATCTTTTATCCTCCTTTTAAAAGCGTCGCCGCATTTTATTTTATTTTATTTTTAAAACCCAGCTAGCCAGCAGTCCGGCTCTTCAATAGGAATTATCGATTCCCACAATGCATTACGTTGTTGTTATCAAACCTAAAGCTTTTCTGAAAGCTCGCGTTAATAGACTGGTTAGCGGCGGTGGCCGAGGTAATCAGAGGTACATATTTGTCGATGTTACCTGGGGGTATGAAAAGGGGGGTGGGGTAGGGTTGAGGGGACCCAGGTAAAGAAACGACAACCCCTCTCCTATCCCCCCGGGGGTTAGGTAGACAGAGGGTTCCACAACTTGTAGAACTGTGACGTTTTGAGGAGAGTTTTTTTTTTATGTTGGGATAAATAAAGTTAAGATATAAACGTTCAATAAACTAGGCGGTATCTAGCAGGTCTATAGGTGTGTGTGTGTGGGGGGGGGGGGGGGAAGGGGATGCGATTAGTTGTGTTGTGTGGTTGGAGAAAAGAAATGACTATTGTAAAATTCTGTGATTTAAGAGTGTTTCAGTATTGTTAGAAGAGTATGAGGTCGGGTAGTTGGCTCGTAGTTAGTGAATGATGTAGTTGGGCGGTTAGGTTGGTGTGTCGTTATATTAGAGTTTCAGAGTTTGAAATGTAAGGAAAAATTTCAGGAAAATTTCTTTTTACAGAACGCTGCTCTAGGGTTTTGTAGAGATGTGTAGAGGTGTTGTAAAAGTGATCTACAGGTGTTGTTGTAGATGTTGTAGAGGTGTTGTTGTGGGGGTGCTGTAGAGGTGTTGTTGGGGGTGTTGTGAGGGTGTTGTAGAGGTGTTGTAAAAGTGATCTACATGTGTTGTTGTGGATGCTGTAGAGGTGTTGTTGGAGGTGTTGTGGGGGTGTTGTATAGGTGTTGTTAACTCTTGTACGGTGATCTACCTGTTTAGAGACGTGAATCTTGCCTCCCACCTATCAACAGGCGCTGAAGTAAAACATCCCACCACTGTTTGTTTAGTGTAAAATATTCGTGTCGCATCATTAGAATGTTCCGAGGTTACCGACGTAACTAACATTCAACACGACGACACAGCGAACTGTATGCTTGATGAATATTTCATGCTTTTTTGTCCGTCCCAATCAATACATTTCAAACGTCCTTCTAACGCCGGTAATGACATTATCAATCCGCGTGTAACTGGTAATTATTAGCAGACTAATTAATTATCGCTGGTAGATGATAGAGATCATTAATTAATTAATTAATCAGTGTATGGTTGTCAGGTACAAATAGCCGGCGGGGCGAATCACTTATGTGTTTTCTGGGAGGTTTTTTAAAAGATGCTAAAATAACCAGACATCGCGTCATTGCTTATGACGCATGGCCAATTCATGATCCACCGGTGATCGATTAAAGTGTGTGACGTATGATCCACTGACGATCGATTAAAGTGTGTGACGTAAGATCCACTGACGGTTGAGTGAGGATGTTGAATATCCATTCAGTGAGGGTCGAATTAAAATAAAACAAAAACAGAAACTAGTAATAGAACGACCAAGTCTGGTTTGGTGATAGATTAAATAAACCTGCATGCTTTACCGGTGATGTAGCATTAAAATTAAGTTTAGTGTTAAGGTTTATCGTGGGATTAGGGTTTTTCAGATTGTAACATTATAATAAGGTTTAATGTTACGGTTAATCAAAGGATTAGGATTATCTTTGGCTTGAAATATGGATACAGAATATGTTTGTTTTCTTATAGATTCGACACCGCATTATTTCTTGGATTAGATTAACTTTACTGCACTTTACAATTATTAAATAGTGCAGGTGTTCTGTGTGTTAAATCCACCTTAGCTTAACAAACTAGCCGCCCCCACACCACACTCACACCACCACCTATACACACTACCCATCCAAACACTACACACACACACCTCACACACAAACCATCAAATAATCCCTTACCCCACACCCATCACACACAACTCAAAAACAACACCTCATACACACACCACCGCCACACCACATTCATACCACCACATATACACACCACCCGTCCAAACACCACACACATCACACACAAACCTTCCAATTATTCCCAAACCCACATGCACTACCTCCACACCACTCCCCCACGCAGCGACCACCGAAATCAACAATACCCACATCCGCACCCCACCCCACTCCAGCCCAACCCCACCACTCCACCCACACCCCCCACACCACACCTCACACTTTGATGTGTGTTAAAATTCTTTTCATCTCATCCTCCAGTCCCGCCGGTCACGTGGTCATTAAAAAACGACCCAGTTAATTAATTATTCACAGAGTTGACCAAAGCAGGGGCTGTCCTGTGTGGCATTCAACCCAAGATATGACGTCACAGCTTCAACCCTCGCCGTAGTTAATGACTGATAATTAGGTGATAATTAGATAACTGTAATGGATCTTAGCCTAGTGACTCGTGATTAAAGCTGGGGGCATTTTTTTTAAAATCAGGATATTATTATATGAATGTTTGCGATAGTATTGTGCATGTACGAACGAATGTAGGACAAATATGCATGATCAATTAATGGATTGTGGAATGTGGATATTAACCACGGATAAAAATGGCGGCTCATTAGATAATGGGGTAGCTCAAAGTGCTGACATGGCATTAAGTTGGCACAGGTCATCTAACGATAAACAAGTTGACATCATAATGACAAGTCAGCAAACGATGAAAAAGTTGGTCTCATAATGACAAGTCAGCCTACATTTGACAAGGTGGGCTACAGTTTACATGTTGGCGTCCGTTTGGCAAGTTTGCTTTAAACTGACAAGTTGTTATCGAGATTGACAATCTGGTCAAAAAATTAACGTGCCACAAATTAATTATTTGGCCAACTAGTAGAATTATGTTCTTAAAAAGGAGTTTTAAACATTGGTTAAAATTAAATGATAAATATAATTTTTTTTAAGTTGGTTAAAAAATTGGATATTTCATTACCAACATTTGGGCCACAACTAACATTTTACAAAAAAAAAACCCCAAAAAAACAAAAAAAAAACCATTATGGCCGAACACCTACATTTAGCTACAGAACACCATTATGGCCACAAATCAGATTTTTAGCCACAAACTAACATTCTGGCCACAAAAAAATAAAAAATAAAAAAAAATAAACAATTGGCCACAAACCAATATTCTAGCCACAACCCAACATAATGCCGAAAACCTAAAAATCTGCCCACCGTTCAACATTTTTATCCCAGTGAATGTTTGAAGCAGTCAGACGAACTAGTTATTCAACGTGTCGCTTGCTTGAGACAGAAAAAAAAACAACTTTATGGTTTTAAGAAAAAAAAACGTTCTCGTTTGTTTTCTGATGAAGATTTAATAAAACTAAAACTTTACCTATTGCAAATATTGTAATACACAAAACAGGACAAAATGATCGATGATCAGTGTTATTTCCAACATTTCGACAACAAAATGGTGGTTGGACATTGCCATTTCCAACATTTGGACCACAAAATGATGGTTGAAGAATGCCGTTTCCAACATTTGGACCACAAAATGATGGCTGCATACTGCTATTTCCAAGCATTTGACCACACATCTGTCTCTTAGCTTATGTAATTCACCTCCACAGGACTGTAAGCTAGGTCCGAAACTTTGACCTACATTCCAACTGTGACGTATGCGCATCATCTGATGCCATGCCGGCAGTTGATAGTGTTAAACGTTGAACAAATAGGGTCATAGTTCACTCAGGAACTCAGTTTTCTGCTAGCTTGGTCCGTTCAGTTCATGTCAACTAAACGTAGTTGTACACGTTCGTTAACAGTTTCATTGTAGCTTGATCACTCTTATTGAACTTAAACCGAAACAAACTCATCTGGGCAAATCCAGTTCATATAAAGTCACCCTAATTACAGTTTAATGTTAGAAACTTTTAATCAAAGATATTTAAAAACACCATAGATTGTGTTTAAACTAATCAAACGTAAGTTTAAATCCGTAATAAAGGTTTTTAATATATTTAGAATAAAATCAAAGGCAAACTTTGAAAAGAGGTAAATACATCGAAATATTGTCATATCAATCTATCTTTTTTTTTCCTCTGTCAGCCTTACATTTTTTTTAAATTTAAATAATTTTAAGTAACTTACGCTAAGCTACAAATAGGCACTTAAATAGACGTATAAGCAACTAAACTAGTCCTCGTCCTAACAGTATAACAGCCAAGTCCTTAATACTAATCCACAATCTAACTCATCGTAATTCCTAGTTCGTTGCCCAGCTAATCTTGTCCTTCACCGTCCCTAACTCTTCCCCCTTAACTCAAAAGCCAATCTGATTGGCTGCTCCGGGGTTAGCAGACCTTGAGGCGTGAACTTGACCCCGTCGCCCCCCTTCTTCGGCTCCGTCTCCTCGTTCAGGATGACCTTGACCCTCCTCAGAATATACACCAAGGCGATCTTGAGCTCCAGGTAGGCCAACCTCATCCCCAGGCAGATCCGTGGACCGTGGCCAAAACACACGAAGGCCAACGGGTCACGCTTCTGCTTCTCTTCCGGGTCGAACCGCTCCGGTCTGAACTGATCCGATTCCGGCCAGATCCTGTGGTCCTTGAGAATGTGGAAGAACGGTATCTGAACCAGCGTCCCCTTGGGGATGGTTACCCCGTTGTAGGTGCGGGTGTCCTTGGCTTTTCTGGTAACTATGGGAACGGGAGGGTAGAGCCGCAGCGTCTCGTTGACGGTCATCTCGGTGTACGTCAGACTGTTGAGCTCCTCGGGGGTCGGGTTTTCTCCCTGTACGACCCGAGTTATCTCCTCGTAGACTCGGTCCTGAAACATCAGATAAGGAAGTTTAACTCTGGCGTGTCGGACTAGATCAATGCAGTATTTTCATAACATTTTATCTTAATTGAAAATATATTGTGCCTGTTTTAGTTTACGTATTTTAACAGATATTCAAGATATTGAGAACAAAAAACTGATGCCGTATTCAAATTATACACGGGGCTCAATAGTTGTTCAAACTTTAAAATATGGACTGGGTGAAGTTTACCAAGTCATTTATTATCATTTCAAACTTATTCTTTAACCCTATTATTTTAAGTATGAAAACCAACCTTACTCTTAAAATGCGTATATCTGTATTTAATAACTTAAATAACAATTTAAAAAATAATAATTTCTGTCTTTGAGTAAAAAGCGAAACCTTGCCTGTATATCCGGATGCGATGCCAGAACGTAGAGACACATCTGTAGAGCCGTGGCCGTGGTCTCCAGTCCGGCGAAGATGACCAGCATGGAGTGGCCCAGAATCTCATCGTCCGTCAGCTCCTTGATGTCAGAGCCGGACCTCCAGCTCCCAGCGTCCGGCTCGTCCTCGTCCACCTGCTCCAGCTTGCCCTGCTTCACGGCTTCGTTGGCTTTCAGAAGTAGGTCTAGGAAATCCACCGACTTCCGGTCGGAGTGTTGTAACTTCCGTCTATCAGCGACTGTCGCGTCTAGAATTGTTTTAAAATATTTGTCGGCGTCTAGATCAATCGGCTCGAACAGTTGGATCGACTTGAAGACTTTATTAAATATTTTAAGTAACGACGGGCTAATTAAAATCATGGTCTGGATAATGATTCTCCTTATTCCTAAATTAGTCGCTAGCATTGACTTAGCGTAGTTGAAAAACTCCGGGTCCTTCTGGCCGATAAAATTGACGTTTAATCCGAAACCCGTTTTGGCAATGACCTCACACGAGAACCTCCCCGTGGCGTCCTTGATGGCGACCGTGGTGCCGGCCCGGGCAGCGGCCTCCAGGTAATTCCCCAGGGCCTGCGCCGACTTCTCAATTGTCTTGGCTATGTGTCTCAGCTTGCCGGAAGTGAACGTCGGGGAGACGATCTGTCTGTGTCGCCGCCAGCTGTTCCCTTTGGCGAAGAATAGAGACTTGGCGAATGGCGAGTTGGAGGTCAAGCCGTCGCTTCGGTCGACGAAGTTATTGAAGTCTTTGATAAACACGTGCCTCATGAGGTCAAAGTTCGTGGTGACGATGCTCTGTCCAGTGCCGGTGACGATGGCCACAGTGTCACCATAGGCGTTAATGATATTTGACAGCTGTTTTCTGATATACATACATATATACATATTATATATATATATATATATATATATATATATATATATATATATATATATATATATATATATATATATTCGTATGTATATTTATATTAATTTTTATATATGTATGAATATACATATTCATATAAATAGGTCTATATATATATATATGTAATGTTGTAACATTTTGCTGGATATAGCGCATAGTTTCTGTAAACATCTCAACCAGCAAGTTAAAAACGCACCTGAAATCGTCCCCAAAGAAATAAAATGGCGACAGTTTGGGGCACTTGACGCCCAGCCTCGCCCAGTCGGAGCCGCTGGTACGTTGCCAGTAGTGGTAGACGACCACAGCCAACGTGGCAATAGCCAGGTAAGACGTGATGGATGTGATCCAGCTGACAGACATCACGTGGTCAAAAAACGACGCCATTTTTTTTCTCTCCGCTGAAAGAAAATTGTGTAAGAATTTCTCACTTCGCCTAGCAAACTTATGAATATTTGAATGCTCAAAAAATGAAGCTTTTTAATTAAACTTGTAATTTTTTTTTCTAATTCTAAATATTTTAAAAACATAAACCGAAGTTAAAATCTGATAAGGATTTATAAAATAAACAACCAACAACTTGAAATCAATACATAAATTCTTCTATAATATATTAATGATTATAGCAGTTATCAGAAACCAGTGCCGAATTTCTAACTATTTAGATAAAGTTTGATTTCAAACTGATTAAAACCAAAACATACTTTCAATGTTCCCTAATTAGGTGGTATTCAAAAGTTAAAAAATGTTTCTATTGACTGGAATTTGTCTCCAACATATGCAACACATTCGGCGTCTTTGAACGGTCCTAACAAATCACCTTTCGTTTGATTGATTCCTCCTATCAACTCCGTCACAGCAATTTAAGTTCTAGAACTATCTGACCCTCGTTCTTTAAAGTTCTTATAACCCGTTCAGTGACTCACTACATACTGAAGTTACATTTAGCGACCTATTTTCTTACGCGTGTTTTGATTGGCTGTCGCTGTTCCACATGTTACCCAATGCACTGTCCTCTTGTGCAGGTGTAGTGCAACACTTGGGGCACTTGACGCTATCTGATACAGCTGTTTGTTTGTTTATCAAATCTTTTAATTAAAATACAGACACCTCGAGAGTCCCATGATTGAACACAGTAGATCATGGTCGGTGTTTCTTGGACTTAATAACCCCCCCCCCCCCCCACTCCGGAGGTGGGGGAGTGTTCGATAAGGACGGAATGGGACAAGGGGGTTGAGGTTGTAAGGTATAGGACAAGTGTTGTGAAGCATATTCTTTTATTAGTAATTAATGTATCACAATATTGGAGGTATCATTACACGGCAAACTAAAAGTATCGCAGCATCTTGAAACTACTGTTATCATTACATCACAAAATAATTACAACTATTGATCCAGAGATGCTTTGTGTACGCGGTGTATATCGAGATAGCTGCTGAACATTTATAGCTTTTTGAAAGAGTGAAGTTTTGATTAGGTCCACTTATGAGGAGGTCTTCTGTTATTTTCAAAAGGTCTTCTATTAGTTCACAAAGTCTTCTATTAGTTCCACTGGGCCTTCTATTAATTCCACAAGGTCTTCTATTAATTCCACAAGGTCTTTTATTAGTTAAATAAAAATGTCTTCTATTAGTTCTATAAAAAAGGTCTTCTATTAGTTCCAAAAAAGGTCTTCTATTAGTTCCAAAAAAGATCTGCTATTAGTTCCAAAAAAGGTCTTCTATTAGTTCCAGAATGTCTTCTACTAGTTCCTCGATGTCGATTATTAGTTCCACAAGATGTTATAGTCTTAGGTCGACAAAAGGTCCACCTCTAGGTTCCGTATACAGCCTTGTAGAAGGTCATCTTATCGATACAACAAGTATGTCAGGGATTAGGCCCTGCACTCCCCTGCACTCCCTATCAAACCCTACCTACGCCCCTCTAGTTTCTAGCTGTAAAAAAAAACAACCTATGAAGAACGCGTCGTTGGGCCGTTACTAACACACTGTAACGCCTCCATAGATGCTGCCTAAAGCCTACCCAACCATAACATAATGTATCCAACCTCATGAATACAATATGTACACATAAAAATCAATTGGAAACAATTTCTAACTGCCTTCTCCAACTTCTAAAACGTTTCTCTTGAACTCGCCGCGAAGAGTTTTATCAACTTGATTGCAGTTGTGAAGATGTAGGACAGGAAGTTGCGTCAGCGTGATGAAACAAACAGCGACACCAATCGTCTAGTCTAGAACTTTTCCACAACTTCAAGTCTGATAACTCCTGATGATAGATGAGCGACACAAGACAAGAGTTCCCTTTTAACCCCAGTGGTGACGTTCTTCGCTCCCTTGTAATTTTTTTTCTTTCTTAAAATGTATAGAGTTATCTAACTTTCTCTTCAGGTCTCGTAGCTCTGACCATATTCCCAATTCATCCCAATCAATCGGGGCTGATCAATTATGTATCGTCCTATAAACATTCAATACGCATCTCGGCAGGTGATAGAAGCCTCAAAGAGTGGCTTCCCCGCACGAGTTGAATACGCTGAATAGTTAATGCGACACACAAACAGGTTAGGCCAACTGGCAACTGGGTTAACGTTAAGGTGTGCTGAGGAGGGTGAAGTTTAGGTCAGGATTACACAGCTAGTTCAGTTCCAGGTAGTGATGGTAGTTTGACGTTTGGGCGAGTAGTTACACTTGAAGTCACTGGGAAGTGAGATCGGTCAGGGAGTATAGTGGATGGATGGAATTTTTATAAGAATAATATGGGATTTCAAGTACAATAGGGTGGATGATATATATATATATATATATATATATATATATATATATATATATATATATATATATGCCTATATATATATATAGGCCTATATAAATATATATACATACATATATATATATGTATATATATGTATATATATGTATATATATATATATATATATATATATATATATATATATATATATATATATATATACATATATATATATATATATATATATATATATATATATATATATGCATAGATGTTGTCTATAAAGCTTAACAAGTGAATATTGGTTGCTTATTGCAGTGTACGAGATCTATTACAACAATATTCATGTCGTCCTTTAAACATTGTATATACAATCCAACGCAATAAACAGGACGCTTGAATTAGTGTTGTGTCTTAAGTCTGAAGTCGAGTGTCGTGTTTACCAGATGTGTTGCAATGGTCTGGACGCATGACAATAGTCACGTGATATTTTGCGTGACTTCACGGTTGTCACATGATCCTTGCGCATGTCAGCTTGACCTACTGATGTACTTTAACTGACATATTGATCTAGGCCAATACATTACGGCATAGAGGTCTTCTGTTACATATCCTATCCTGAAATTAGTTCCCTTTATCTAGGGAAAAGAAGAATAACAAAACATATGCAAAAATGTAGAAACACAAACAGGGACATAATTAAAGGTAACATTTACATTATGTCTGACACACACACACATACACACATACATACACACTAACACCCCAAACACACGAGGTATGTTCATGTTTGATCACGTGATACACCCCGTGTAACAATGGGACGAGAGAGAGTGCCAGACAGGCGATGATGCGTGACGACAGAATGATCCCACTCTGTGTGAGTCAAACACCAGCAGCACCGTTTTTCATGTCATCGTGACATTTAGACTGACATCATGCGCAGTCATATGACATTAGGAGTCACCATAATGCGCAGTCATATGACATTAAGAGTCACTGTCGCCGTCATGCGCAGTCATATGACGTTAAGAGGCACCATCATGTGCAGTCATATGACATTTAGACTGACCGGCATGTGCTGTCATATGACATTTAGACTGACCGTCATGTGCAGTCATATGACATTTAGACTGAGCATCATGTGCAGTCATATGACATTTAGACTGACCGTCATGTGCAGTCATATGACATTAAGAGTCACCATCATGTGCAGTCATATGACATGTCAATGTCGTATGACTCCACCTGATGGTGACTTTATGTCATATGTCTCCTCATGATGGAGTCATATATAATCATGTGCAGTCATATGACAATCAGTCACCATCGTGTGCAGTCATACGACATTAAAGGTCACCAATATGCTCAGTCATATGACATTACGAGTCACCATCATTAAAATAAAATTATTTTAAAAGTTACCTTTATCTTTTTGAACATTATCTTTAATTTTCGGTACCTTTTTATTTTATTAAAACTTAGTTTTATCTTTTCATACCTGTGAACATACTTTGAGTAATTTGCAGTTTATTTACTGCAGATTTTCTCCAGTATTCGCACTTCAATTATTTTATAATATCTGTTAAAATATCTATTTTAAAACCACCCGACACCTCCGTTTTTTTCAGAAGTTTGTAAATGAACGATACCGTTTTTATTTAACAGCGATACCGTTTTTATGTAACACCTGACATTGAAAAATAACGCTGACACGGAATCGGTGACAAAGACGTATCGATACCACGATGGATGCCGATAAATATATGGCCGTAGATCTGAGATTGTCAGGTAAAGCAGACAGCCGTATGAAGGAACATCAGCAGATGAACTATTTGCTTTCAGCTTTCTTTTAATATAGATAAGCCTGTCAATGTTACATCCTATAACGATATGTTTAGGGCAATGCAAACAGATCTTCATGCAGATATATATATATATATATATATATATATATATATATATATATATATATATATAAATGTATGTATGTATGTATACTTCATATGTTTGTTCTTCTTCTAGTTGGTTCTTGACTATACCTTTGGGTGGGATTTTCTACAATAAAATTAAATATTACATGTCAACTTGTTAGGCAGCATATTTGTCGCCGACTCATTTGTCGCCGACTGATTTCAACCAGCTTTTTTTCTCCCTGGAATTGCTTCCATAGCCTTTGCCCAGCAAAGAACAAACTACAAGGCACCAGTTGTTTGATTTTGGAAATGTCTTTCCTATATAAGTTCTTGTCCCCAGCTATCGAGCATCATCTTCCAGGGGTTTGAACTCGAGACTTTTCGGTTAAGCAACCCTTTTATGTTTGCTATTCGTCCGCAGGTAGCAACATTATTATTACAATTACTTGTTGTATTTATGTGCCCCCCCCCCCCCCCTGAGTGTAACGCACTGTACAAAGCCACATTAGCATACCGTTAAATGACCAAATGACAGCTCTTGGTGTGACATTCATCCCACCTTTACAATAACTTGACGTCATTTAAATATCACCGAACTTGATATTGAAAGTTTTAGCGGTAACGAGAAACCACATATAAACCTGTAGTTAATGTGCTAACATAAGCATTGACGCTAGCGTTCAATACGGTAGCGGACATTCAGAGTTTCTTCCAGGCATCTCTTCGGGGGGGCGAAGCCCCCCTTGAAATTTTTTTACCGCCCCCCCCCCCCCGAACGAAATGAAATTTATATAATTTATATAGAAAATATATACTTTTAACAGTGTCCGCCCCCGAAGAAAGTCTACCGCCCCCCCCGACAATTTCAAGTGCCCCCCCGGAGAAAAAAGTCTGAAAGAAACACTGCGGACGTTGTCTATCTGCAACATAGCCGTCATCAGCTACAGGCTCACTTAAATGGCGTTGTTGTCATTTGGCTAAATGATAGCCAAAATGGAACACCTTGTTTGACATTACATGTTAAATTCTAGCCGAAATAATGAATGCCAGATGGTATGTTGAGAATGTGTAAAGTAGTTCCTTAAGTAGTTGAAGAATACATGTCCTTTAAAAAATAACCAGAGAAGTATTGTGTTATCAGTTTAACATTAACATATATGGTATTTTTAAAGATTTTTTTAAGGTTTATTATTCGTTCAGTAGGTCCAATTTCAGCTATACAAGAACATAATGGCAAAGTTATTGAAAGGAGTTTAATGCAGTGTACATTTTCAAAATTAACGCCGTTTTACAATAACGATATTTTCTTGCAAAATGTAGCAAATAGTTCCTAAGGTCGGAGTTCAAAGGCCAGCATGACAGGTTTAACAGGGGCTAAAAGTCCGGCTTTCTTGACCTCCACTGTGGCTCCCCTCCTTGGTTCCGTCTGATCGTTGAGCACGACCTTGACCTTCCTCATCACGTGGGCCAGCGCCATCTTGAGCTCGAGGTACGCCAGCCTCATGCCCAGGCACAGTCGCGGCCCCTGCCCGAAACTCACGAACGCCATCGGGTCTCGCTTGTCTTTCTCGCTGGGCGAGAACCGGTCGGGGTCAAACCGGTCGGGGTCGGGCCAGATGTTGGGGTCCATCAGGATGTGCCAGAGCGGGATCATGACCAGCGCCCCCTGCGGGATGGTGACCCCGCTGTAGGTCCGCGTGTCCCTGGCCTGGCGATTGATGGTGGGGATGGGGGGATGCAGGCGTAGGGTTTCGCTGACCACCCACTCCGTGTACCTGAGCTGATTGAGGTGGTCCACTGTGATCTCATCGCTGACCAGAACTTCTTGGATCTCCTGGTAAACTTTCTCCTGAACCAACCAAAACACAAATAGGTTACAAAACAATGTTTTAACAGTTATTTACTGCCAGTAAACACATTATAAACTAATTAAGGATGTGTTAATAAGTGTATAAGGATTAATTAACTATTGCATATAGACAATTCATTATGTAACTATTCTTAGAGTTAAACATATTTATGTAGCTAATTGGAGACTTCATCAAATATATAAAATTTTCTGCACTTATGTGCTGCAATTTCTAAAAGGGAAACTATGTTATTTTCTCTTTTGATATTGGAATATAAAATAGAAAATGAAATACATGAATTACATCTTAGAAGTCGATTTTTAAAATTATAAATGTGTTTCTATTAAAACTGCCTGCGTAAGTAAACACGCAATTTTTACATTTTTTTTTGCTGTAGTGAGTTCCTTATGTCTTGGTGTCTGGTTAAATGGTCAGTTTCTTACTTTAACTGAATGTCTTGGTGTCTTGCCATACCTGTTTATCTAGATGTCTTACCATACCTGTATGTCTTGGTGTCTTACCATACCTGTATGTCTTGGTATCTTACCATACATGTATGTCTTGGTGTCTCACCATACTTGTATGTCTTGATGTCTTACCATACCTGTATGTCTTGGTGTCTTACCATACCTGTATGTCTTGGTATCTTACCATACATGTATGTCTTGGTGTCTCACCATACTTGTATGTCTTGGTGTTTTACCATACCTGTATGTCTTGGTGTCTTACCATACCTGTATGTCTTGGTATCTTACCATACATGTATGTCTTGGTGTCTCACCATACTTGTATGTCTTGATGTCTTACCATACCTGTATGTCTTGGTGTCTTACCATACATGTATGTCTGGATGTCTTACCATACCTGTATGTCTTGGTGTCTTACCATACCTGTATGTCTTGGTGTCTTACCATACCTGTATGTCATGGTGTCTACCTGTATGTCTTGGTGTCTTACCATACCTGTATGTCTTGGTGTCTTACCATACCTGTATGTCTTGGTGTCTTACCATACCTGTATGTCTTGGTGTCTACCTGTATGTCTGGATGTCTTACCATACCTGTATGTCTTGGTGTCTTACCATACTTGTATTTCTTGATGTCTTACCATACCTGTATGTCTTGGTGTCTTACCATACCTGTATGTCTTGGTGTCTTACCATACCTGTATGTCATGGTGTCTACCTGTATGTCTTGGTGTCTTACCATACCTGTATGTCTTGGTGTCTTACCATACTTGTATTTCTTGATGTCTTACCATACCTGTATGTCTTGGTGTCTTACCATACCTGTATGTCTTGGTGTCTACCTGTATGTCTTGGTGTCTTACCATACCTGTATATCTAGGTGTCTTACCATACCTGTATGTCTTGGTGTCTGGCCAGCTCGTACAGACACATCTGCAGAGTTGTCGCCGTTGTCTCCAGCCCAGCAAAAATGACCAGCATCGAGTGGCCGAGGATTTCCTCATCGCTTAACGCCCCTGGCGCCACAAGAGTTGTCTCCGCTGGGATTTGTTCATCCAATTCTCCGTCCATCTCTAAAGTCCCTGTTTTAATGGTCTCGCTCTCCACGGGGTCTCCTGCCTTCAGCAGCAGATCCAGAAAGTCCGACTTCCGGTTCTCCCCGAGTTTCATTTGCCCTCTCCTCTCCGCGATCGTGTTAGCTAGCACCTGCTTGAAGTAAAGGTTAGCCTCTAGGTTCACCGCGTCAAACAACTGCACGGACGGGAAGATTTTGTTCAACCTGTGCACCAATCCGGGAATCCTGTTCAGCCACATCAGAAGGAAGTTGGAGACGCCTTCGTGGAATAAGATAATCAACTTCTTGCCGTGTTCGAAGAATTCAGAGTTCTCGTCCTTGATAACGCTGGCGTTCAGACCGAACGCGATTTTCGCGATGACCTCGCATGAATATTTCGCACTGGTGTCTTTGATTGGCACTACTTTTCCTTTTATTGCGTAATCCGCTAGGTAATTTGCGAGCTTTCGCGCCGACTCTTCGACGGGTTTTGACATTTGTTTCAGTTTTCCTGAAGTAAATGTGGGGGAGACAATCTGTCTGTGTCGGCGCCACTCGTTTCCCTTGGCGAAGAACAATCCTTTGGCGAGTGGCGAGTTTGAGTTCAGGTCGTTGGCGCGGTCAGTGAAGTTGTTAAAGTCTTTGATCAGGACGGTCCTGAGAAGGTCAAGGTTAGTCGTTAGCAGCCACATCTCATTGCGGAACTTTAGTCCGACGATGTTGCCGTATTGTTCCAGTAGTGTGGCCATTTGCTTTCTGTAGATAAGAGCATTTATACTGATCTTATATATATATATATATATATATATATATATATATATATATATATATATAACATTATATATAGTATGTATAATGTGTATATATATAAATAAATAAATATATGTAAATATAGGCCTATAGTATGAATAATCTATATATATATATATATGTATATATATATATATATATATATATATATATATATATATATATATATATATATATATATATATATATATATATATATAAGCACCATGTATGTTGCTAATTTAACGATTCCTTTAGTGATTCTTAGATTCCTAAATTTTAGCTGCTGATTTATTTGAACTAATTGCCTCAGTGATTTAATGTTAAGTTTTGGTTAGATTATTGCTTAAAACCTTAAATATTGGGTTAGTGATCGTAACTCACAGAACACACCTCTCCGTTGTAGCAAATCATCAACAACTAACACTTTAGGACAACAGAAACATCTGCTTACCTGGGATTTGAACCCGAGAAAAAATTTCTGGGCAGTGTCGGGAACTTGACGCCCAAACGCGACCAGTCCTTCTCTACGACCTTGACCTCGTTGGTGTACCGTGAGTAGACAAGCACACACGCCAAGGTCAAGGTGACGAGTAGCAGTGTGGCAGGTGAGGTCATACAGACAAACTCCACACACGGGAATACGAAGGTCTCGAGGATAGCCATGACCTGTAGGTCAAAAGGTCAACTTCAATTTTGGTGGTGAAATTTTTAAACAACAAAAATATAAACTTTACCTTTGGCAGAAAACGGTTTAAATAAACAAGAAAAAATTAAACTAACTGGATTAGTAAAAAAAAACCTAACCCCTTATCTAGTTAACTCTAGCGTGTAGTATTCTCAAAGACGTTTATTTTATACATACAACTACAATAGTGTGGGAAGGAGAGTAAAGGCGGCTGGGCATGGTGCTGACCACACTATCTCTTCATATGCCGAGTTCACAAAAACTCGTGAACTCTACTTCACTTGCCCAATAGACCGTCAGGTCCGAAAAGGGAACTTTACTTTTACTACAATAGTACAGCTATCATTACTGACGTTAGTTTAAATACCTTTTTTTTATACAAAAGAACAAACTAAGACCTAGTTGTAAGTTTAGGGCGGAGAATAACCGACAGCAGCATTGATATAAAAAGAAATACGTATTAAAAATAAAATGGAAATAACAACGCTAAACAAAAATTGAAGTTCAATGGCCATGCGCAGAGTTCTAAAAAATCAATCCCTGTTATAAAATATAACCATGTTAATGAGATGGCTAGAAATACCTCACGATAACCGTTTACGTCATTCATTAGACGTTTTTGTTATCAAAGACGTATAAAAAAAATGAGTGAAATGACATGTCTGATGTACATCGAATGTCGTAAATTTCCTTACCTTTATGATTAATGCTGCGCGCGGATGGTGATTTTGTCAAAGATATGTGACAAATTGTATCAGTGTGACAAATGTTTTGAGTCACCTTATCAAAGGAGACATTCTCAAGTGCTCTTTGTAGTCCTTGTGTTATCTGTCTCTCATAATAGCCGCATCATACGAGGACTTGTAGTAGTAATTTGTATATGTAATAGATGTGTATCTATCAACACCGGTATATATATATATATATATATATATATATATATATATATATATATATATATATATATATATATATATATATATATATATATACATATATATATATATACATACATATATACATACATACATACATACATACATACATACATACATACATACATACATACATACATACATACATACATACATACATACATACATACATACATACATACATACATACATACATACATACATACATACATACATACATACATACATACATACATACATACATACATACATACATACATACATACATACATACATACATACATACATACATACATACATACATACATACATACATACATACATACATACATACATACATACATACATACATACATACATACATACATACATACATACATACATACATACATACATACATACATACATACATACATACATACATACATACATACATACATACATACATACATACATACATACATACATACATACATACATACATACATACATACATACATACATACATACATACATACATACATACATACATACATACATACATACATACATACATACATACATACATACATACATACATACATACATACATACATACATACATACATACATACATACATACATACATACATACATACATACATACATACATACATACATACATACATACATACATACATACATACATACATACATGTTTTGCTCTCAGCAAGCAGGTCCCCAGTGTTCTCTTAGCACACTAGTTCTTAACACCGTAACCTACGAGTACTTTGTCTAGTTCTTGGCTTTCAAGTTATCTAGCTCATTATTTCCTATCACTATGGCAACTAGTTTATTTGTTTTATTGCGCCATTGAGTTTAAAAAAATATTCATTAACTCAAACTTTTTGAACTTAATTAATTTTGGACAATAGCGGCTGTCTTGACTTTAATTACGACACACTAGTGAATGACCTTCACCTTATAAACAAACCCTTCATACAATTTAAAAAGACAAAAAGTCTTTGATCTGTTTACTGGCACCAAAATGTCCAGAGCTTACTTCCGTAGCAGACGACCGTTCACTTGACCCCGACGTTCTATTTTCCTCTTCACGTGCTGACACACCCCCAGGGTGGGCCGGACATTTTCGCGACGGAAAATATGACCGGTCTTAGTAGGGTTCTGTTTTCACGTAGATTCTCACGGGACTACATAAGGAGACGGATTAAAGGGGGAAAATATACTTAATTATACGAACAGCTGACGATGTGGCCTAGCAGTAGAACGCTAGACTGCTTACCAGAAAGTCTCGAGTTCAAATCGGTTTCGTTGAGGTGAACGTCCTTTAGTACAACCAGCTATGATTGTTACTTAGTTTACTTTAGGGAAAGTAAAGGCGGCTGGGAATAGTGATGACCACACTACTTCTTCTTATGCCGAGCACAAAGAAACAGGTGAACTCTACTTCACTTGCCTCATGGACCGTCAGGTTAGCATAGAGAACTTTATTGCAGAACCACAAACTTCATACTTTAGACTTACCAGTAAAAAGACAACAACTACTATCTAAGTTAGTCTAAATGTAGCAATGTGCTGCTTATATAACACCATATTAAAAAATGACAGTGACATTCGGGCACTTGTTTACTTACATACAAACAATGTCAAGGCTACTCAAATAATTCTAAGCACATACAAATATATCACGTAATATTTCTTGGCATGAGAATAACACAAAGCAATAGAAATATAATTACTTTCATATTCAACAAAGGTCGATACGGTTAAATATAATTTTTAGTAAGTTAAAATTAGAAAAAATAATATTTGCCTTCCTGTAAAGCCATATAATTTTTCGATTGATTCTCCGTGGATAAAGAGATCGAATCCAATGATTTTATGACTTGATGAGCAATAAACGGGAAAATAAAAAACAATTAAAAGAATCAACTTGCATTTGATCGCGTCACTTACTTCCCCTTGATCAAGTTTGAATTGCTCGGGTTATAAATAGTGGGCCAATGAACGAACACGTTATAAATAGTGGGCCAATGAACGATCACGTTATAAATAGCGGTTATGATGTTATTTTTTTTCTATTTGATTGTATTGATGAAGGCTGGAGTGAAATGAAAGAAGAAGGAAATAAAAATTGTTTTGATGAGCGACAGTTGATTATTCTCGCGTTTTGCAGGATAACAACAATTACAAGACTATAGCGTCGTTAGAGTTATTTCTCATTTCTTAGAACTCTAGAAACACTTGCATGAAAACAACTTTGTAAACTGCACTCTCAAAGCAACTTTCTAAGCAGGGCCCTCTCAAAACAACTTTCTAAACCTTAAACTCTCATTACAACCATGTAAACAACGAACTCTCAAAACATTTTTTCCCATTGAACTCTCAAAACAATTTTTTCACATCGAACTCTAAAACTGACGCCCGGCTACTAAGCGCTGGGAATTTTGTCGACTATTTTATTTGTAATGCACTAAAAAGCCCCATGTAAGAGAGTGTGTTCATAAAAGCCCTATGTAGGAGAGTGTTTATAAAAGCCCTATGTAGGAGAGTGTGTTCATGAAAAGCCCTATGTAGGGGAGTGTGTTCAGGAAAGCCCTATTTAGGAGTGTGTTCATAAAAGCCCTATGTAGGAGAGTGTGTTCATAAAAGCCCTATGTAGGAGAGTGTGTTCATAAAAGCCCTATGTAGGATAGTGTTCATAAAAGCCCTATGTAGGAGAGTGTGTTCATAAAAGCCCTATGTAGGAGAGTGTGTTCATAAAAGCCCTATGTAGGAGAGTGTGTTCATAAAAAGCCCCATATAGGAGAGTGTGTTCATAAAAAGCCCCATATAGGAGAGTGTGTTCATAAAAGCCCCATGTAGGAGAGTGCTCGCTATAAATATCTAAACATTTCGTATCGACGTCAGGGTTTGGTTTTCTTTCTTCCCCCTATTTGTGTTGTAAACTTTTAATATCAGCATGATACAGTAGTGAATGTGATAGTCTTACAGCTTGCGATGTATTTGATTTTTTTAAAAGCTTTATGTTCACATAATTCTTGGTTTACTTAGTATTTAGTTTGTTAAGATTCGGCGATACGTGATGGTATGAAATGATACTCTACATCAGAACATTTCTAAAACCTCACCCTCGTCTCTTCCAGTTTAAATTGGGCTTAGCCTGGTGTGACCTACTTAGGTCGAGTCAGGTTCTATTTTTATTTTGACATTGTATAATACCTTATATGGAGTGATTGTGCAACCTAGAAATTTTCCATTAAGATCTGATTGAATGATTCTGGTCAGATGACTATCCCAACCAACGGCTACATGAGTTGAGGATAATCTCCCCTGTGGCAGAAGTCTTTAATTGCACCGCACACTCGCCACACGTGGCAGTTTTACCTTGATCAGGCAGCCGTCCATATTGTCCGGCTATAGACTCTGACCATTTGAACGTGAGAGAACTTAAGTCCTGTGTGTGCTACGCTTTCTTAAGTTGATTTAGGCTTCGAGTATAATATTACTTGTCGCCAAGTAATTCTTGAAGCTTTAGCAGTGTTGTGTGGCCTGTGGCTATTTTTTTGACAGTGTAGAAATCTGTGATAGTGTTTTTCCTACATTTTGTAAGTTGTGTTTTGATATTTTATACATTAAATATTTTAACTAGTTTAAACTTGTGTTCGGCCACAGCTGTGTTCGCTGATTAAAGGTTGTATGTAGATTGGATGAGTGTTAATTACAAT
This sequence comes from Physella acuta, assembly GCF_028476545.2. Classification (NCBI taxonomy): domain Eukaryota; kingdom Metazoa; phylum Mollusca; class Gastropoda; family Physidae; genus Physella; species Physella acuta. The sequence continues at coordinate 76,018 of NW_026731788.1, forward strand.
AGTATCACTAGTTTTTCCTAGACAGCTATTCGAGCCCTAGTGTGCCGTTGTGTTAGTGTTCATCCACTTAGGCCGTAAGGCATTTGCATATGACCCCGAAAAAAGAATCCGGGGACGTTCACCGTCTATTTGGCTGATAGATAGGTAAACGTTACAAAGTGGGGGCTCGTCCGGGATTTAATCTGTCGTTCCAGTTGTTGGTTATATCAGTAAGCACTAAGGTTAGTTTGATTTAGTTGTTTTTCTATCCAGTGCGCCGTGTTCTTACAGCGCGCGCAAGCCTAGAGGTATCTAGGTCAACAGCCAGACGTGTCACGATAAGAGGTCAAGTACACGGCCCAACGCTCAGTGTTAAGTTAGTGAATCTAGGCTTGTTGTGTTTTTGAAAGTTAGTGTTATGGAGTCTTTTTTGGCTAATCCCACTTTTGAGCAGGTAGAAAAGTTGAGTAGAAAAGTTTTGATTAGTCTTGTTAAGGAATTGAAATTGGATTATTCTGTTACGCAGAAGTCAGAGGTGTTGAGAGATAAAATTGTTGTTCATTTTATTAATGAAGGGGTATTTGATGAAAGTTTGTTGGCTGGTGTATTACTCCGGGAGGAGAAAGTTGCTTTAGAGAAGGCATTAAAAGAACAGGAGTTAGAGGTTAAAATTGCTTTAGATAGGAAGAGGTTGGAATTAGAGTTTGGTAAAGTTAGTGATGTCACTTCTCTAGTAGATCCAAAAAAGTTGTCGGTGGGGCAAGTGATTGCCAAATTTGGGAAATTAGTTCCTAAATTTGATGAAACAGATTTGGTCGTTTTCTTTAACTCGTTTGAGAGTTTAGCGAAGACATGTGAATGGCCCGAAACTTCCATTACTGCTTTATTGAGCTCGGTCCTTACTGGGAAAGCTGCAAAAACATACCAGGCACTCTCTCACGACGTTCAAAATAATTATAGTTTGGTCAAAACTGCCATTTTGAAGGCCTACGAACTGACGCCCGAGGCCTATTGGACAAAATTCCGAACACTCCGCAAGTTACCCACTCAATCATATGTGGAATTTCTCTTTGAAAAGGAGAAAATATTCTCAAGGTGGCTACACTCTGAGGAAGTTTCTGAGTTTGAGAAACTCAGGTCACTTATCCTAAGGGAAGAATTCCTATCGTCCCTGCCTGAAGAGATACGACTACACATACTGGATAACAAGATAATGGACATCCAGAAGGCTGCTGAGTCGGCTGACACATATATGTTGGTGCATAAGAAACCACCAGTGTCAGGAAACCGCCTCAACCCCGTGCTTCCCCTTTTTGGCAGCAATCCTCCTGTTGGCCAATACTTGAAGGCATCACAGTCCAGAGAGAACCCAAGGTCAACTCTCAATCGTCGAGCAGTTTGCCAGTTCTGCAAAAGACCTGGTCATCATGTCAAGGACTGTTACAAACGTCTTCAATTTAACAGAGAGGTGGTGCGTACTTCTGCGCACTATGCTCTATCCCCTCAAGCAGCCAGTTCAACTATGAACTCTAGAATTCAAAAGGACTCTAACCCTAAGTGTCCGCAAGAAGGTAGTCAAGTCTCCACACATTATGTGCAGTCACATTTTGACTGTTCTCGCCACCATCCAGTTTCTTCCGAGTCTACCGATCTCGAGGGATCGAGAAAAGTTGACTTTTCATCTTTTATTGCCGAAGCCATCATTAGCAAACCAGGTGATCCGTTGTCTCAGCGGAATATCACCGTCCTAAGAGACACAGGAGCGTCACATTCACTTCTTTTGAAAAGTTCAATGGACATTACACCAGAGACGAACACCGGAAGGATTTCCATTATCCAGGGAGTGGGGACAAAATCAACTGTCATCCCTCTACACAAGTTTGCTCTGAAACATCATCTCGTCGAAGGTGAAGTCATTTTAGGTGTGATAGATAGTATTCCTGTCCCAGGAGTACACCTACTTCTAGGGAATGACCTTGCGGGAAGCAAAGTATACCCCTGTACGGTTTCAGACCCTTTGTCAACAGTTCCAGATAATGATTATGAACTGTATCCTGCATGTGCGGTGACAAGAAGCCAGACCAAACAATTGGCTGACACAACGTCTGAACCACACCTGCCATCATCGTCAAGAAATTCGACTCCCAAATTGGAGTCTATGCTTCCAGAAAACACAAGCCTGGGCTTACCCCTGAGGATATCTCAGGAAGACATCATTAAAGCTCAACAAGTCGACGCGGAACTCAAAGCAACGGTCGAAAAATCTCTATCATCTGACGATGGAGAATATTTCTCCGAGAACGGCCTCTTCTTTCGTCGCGCTATACCAGTGAATGCCTCACCAGCCGAACCATGGTTGGGTAAAAACCAGCTGTGGGTCCCTCCACCTTATCGGCATGAAATACTTAAGCTGGCACATGACCATCCAATGTCAGCGCACCCAGGAGTCTCTAAAACGACGGCGAAGATCAAAGAACTGTTCTTTTGGCCCAAAATGAGAAAAGATGTGTCGCGTTACTGCAGAAGTTGCACGAACTGTCAGTTGGCCGGAAAGCCAAACCAGACAATTCCTAAGGCCCCTTTGAGTCCGATTCCTGTATTAGAAGAACCCTTTTCAAAAATCGTCATGGACTGTGTAGGTCCCTTGCCTAAAACCAAGGCGGGCAACGAGTACCTACTTACCTTTATGTGTTCAAGTACCCGTTTTCCCGAGGCGATTCCCTTACGGAATATTAAGGCAAAGACTGTAGTCAGAGCCATGACCCGGTTCTTCACTACCTTTGGATTACCTAGAATCGTGCAAACAGATCAAGGCAGCAACTTCACCAGTCACCATTTTCAGGAAGCACTAGCCAAGCTAGGCGTTACCCACATCACTAGCTCAGCCTACCACCCTCAGTCTCAAGGCGTACTTGAGAGGTTCCACCAAACCCTCAAAACCATGCTAAGAACATTCGCTAACAGTAACACCCAATGGGATGAGTTTGTTCCTTGGATTATTTTCGCCGCGAGGGACTGTGTCCAGGACTCTTTAGGCTACTCGCCTTTTCAACTTGTGTTTGGACATTCTGTCCGTGGTCCCCTGAAGCTGATCCACGAACAGTGGACAGGTACCAGCGTTCATCCTGTGGAAAACTTTGATGATTTTCACGTTCGACTGAAAGCCGTGTGCGAAATGGCTCACAAGAACTTAAGAAAGGCCCAAGTGAGAATGAAAGGACTGTATGATAAGAGTTCTCGTAAACGAACATTCAATCCAGGCGACAAAGTTCTTGTGTTAGTGCCTAATCTGAACAATGCGTTATCCTTGAGATATTGTGGACCCTTTACTGTGCATTCAAAATTAAGTGATTTGAACTATGTTGTCAATACGCCCGACAGAAGAAAGAAACAGACAGTGTATCATGTTAACTCACTGAAAAAGTATTATGATAATTGTAACAATTTTCATTCCACAGCTAAAATTACTTTACCTGTATGTTCAAATATTTCTGATGATGTGATACATGATAAATTGAAACCCCCAAAATTGGTAAATTCTTCCTTTTTAGATAATTTGAATGTCCACCTCATGCATTTGTCCACAGAGGAAAGCCAAAGATTGTCTCAGTTATTCGAGACATTTCCCTCTATTTTTGGGGATGTCCCCAAAGAAGCGAAGGTTCCACCTCATGATGTAGACGTAGGTGACGCAAAACCCATCAAACAACACCCCTATAGAGTTAACCCGGAAAAAGCTGCTTTGATAAAAGATGAAATTGATTATATGCTCAAGAATGATATCATTGAGCCCAGTTTCAGCAACTGGAGTTCCCCATGTCTCCTAGTACCGAAAGACGGTGGATCTTTCAGGTTTGTGACCGACTTTAGGAAGGTAAATGCGCTCACCAAAGCTGATTCCTATCCATTACCTCGGATAGAAGACGTTATTGATAAAGTTGGTCAGGCTAAGATAATTTCCAAAATTGATTTACTTTCAGGATACTGGCAAATCCCCTTATCTGACCGTGCAAAAGAAATATCTGCTTTTGTAACCCCTAATGGTTTTTATAGATACAAACGTATGCCCTTTGGTATGCGAAATGCTGGTCAAACTTTCCAGAGGGTCATTAACTCTGTCATTGCTGACATAGACCAATGTGAGGCCTACATAGATGATATAGTTGTATTTTCTAATACTTTTGAAGAACATATTGTTCAGTTGACTCACCTTTTTAGAAAATTGTCTGAAGTTAATTTTACTGTAAACTTACATAAAAGTGATTTCTGTAAAGCTTCAATTACCTATTTGGGTTATCAAGTGGGCACGAACCAAGTTCGGCCCATTGAAGCTAAAGTAGATGCTATTGTAAGGTTACCACCTCCCAAAAATTGTAAAGAGATCAAAAAGTTCCTTGGGATGGCTGGTTACTATAGGCGGTTCTGTCAAAACTTTTCAGCTATTGCTGAACCTCTTACTGCATTATTAAAAAAGGGGGTTGAGTTTGAATGGTCCAATAAATGTCAAGAAGCCTTTTTAACCATTAAGTCATTTTTATCTAATGCTCCTGTTATGGCTGCACCAAATTTCAGCAAGCCCTTTAAACTTGCCATTGATGCTAGCAACTTAGCCATTGGCTCAGTCCTATTTCAAGAAGACAACATGGGAATTGACCATCCCATTGCCTTTTTTTCCAGGAAGTTAAATGAGAACCAAAAAAATTACTCTACTATTGAAAAAGAAGCTTTAGCTTTGGTTTTGTCATTACAACATTTTGAAGTCTATGTCTCTTCTTCAACCAATCCAGTCAGAGTGTTTTCTGACCATGATCCCCTGAAATTTACCTCTAAGTTAGGACAGACAAATCAAAGAATATTGAGATGGTGTTTATATTTCCAAAATTTTAATCTGGAAATTTCACACATTAAGGGTAGTGATAATGTTGTGGCTGATTGTTTGTCAAGGATGTAAAATCTTATTACACACATTGATCATGTGACATGTTTTGTGGTTCATTAAGACCATACACTAGTGTTGTGTTTTCACATGAAAATGAGTGGTATGATTTTTGATTTTTACAAAATTCCAATTCTATTGAATATTTTGTTTATTTTCAGGTGAACCTTAATTAAAGGTGGTTTTTTATTCTATGTAATCTTTTATAATAAAATGTCTCAGATGACTCAATTGATATTGTAGCTAGTCATTGAAATAAAGGTCTTACCCTGGCGGGTTTACCACTTTTAATATCCTCATGGAAATAATTGTAATACCCTTTTTTTGAGGGATTTTGATGTATAATTACCTTTTGAAGGGTTACTTCCCTTTTACCAATTGTAAAAGTTTGAGTTACTTCCCTTTTATGTTCAGGGATATTTTCATCTGGTATTATGATTTTGATTGCCTACATTTGTAAAACATTTTTTTTATTTCATTGCCAGATTGGTTCCTTATGTATGTTTTTGTGGAACCTATCTGTCACTTCCAAAAAGGGAGGGGATGTGACCTACTTAGGTCGAGTCAGGTTCTATTTTTATTTTGACATTGTATAATACCTTATATGGAGTGATTGTGCAACCTAGAAATTTTCCATTAAGATCTGATTGAATGATTCTGGTCAGATGACTATCCCAACCAACGGCTACATGAGTTGAGGATAATCTCCCCTGTGGCAGAAGTCTTTAATTGCACCGCACACTCGCCACACGTGGCAGTTTTACCTTGATCAGGCAGCCGTCCATATTGTCCGGCTATAGACTCTGACCATTTGAACGTGAGAGAACTTAAGTCCTGTGTGTGCTACGCTTTCTTAAGTTGATTTAGTCTTCGAGTATAATATTACTTGTCGCCAAGTAATTCTTGAAGCTTTAGCAGTGTTGTGTGGCCTGTGGCTATTTTTTTGACAGTGTAGAAATCTGTGATAGTGTTTTTCCTACATTTTGTAAGTTGTGTTTTGATATTTTATACATTAAATATTTTAACTAGTTTAAACTTGTGTTCGGCCACAGCTGTGTTCGCTGATTAAAGGTTGTATGTAGATTGGATGAGTGTTAATTACAATAGTATCACTAGTTTTTCCTAGACAGCTATTCGAGCCCTAGTGTGCCGTTGTGTTAGTTTTCATCCACTTAGGCCGTAAGGCATTTGCATATGACCCCGAAAAAAGAATCCGGGGACGTTCACCGTCTATTTGGCTGATAGATAGGTAAACGTTACACTGGAGCGGATGTAGGAGGGGGGAGGGGGGGAGTCTGAGGTTCCTTGACCTTGGGTTAAAGACCCAATTAAACATCTAATCAGAACTGTGTTAAAAATAAACACACAAACCTAAAACCTGTCAGTGTGTTGTCTGTGTTTAGTCACATCTTCATCGTTTGTGTTTAGTCACATCTTCATCGTTAGTGTTTAGTCACATCTTCATCGTTAGTGTTTAGTCACATCTTCATCGTTTGTGTTTAGTCACATCTTCATCGTTTGTGTTTAGTTACATCTTCATCGTTTGTGTTTAGTCACATCTTCATCGTTTGTGTTTAGTCACATCTTCATCGTTTGTGTTTAGTCACATCTTCATCGTTTGTAGCTAGAGACAAATTCATCATTTTTGTCGAACTTCGAAACGGATAAAAAACCAAAAGGTTATGAGTAGTTATATATATATATATATATATATATATATATATATATATATATATATATATATATATATTTATATTGTATGTTTTTGTGTAGGCTACACATACACACACACACGTATATATATATATATATATATATATATATATATATATATATATATATATATATATATATATATATATATATATATATATATATATATATATATATATATATATATATATATATATTATGTGTGTGTGTGTGTGTTTGTGTGTGTTGAATATGTATAGTGTTGGCGGATGTACTGTGTGTAGAGATGATGAATGACGGAATTGGTGTATTAGTTACACTAGTTTCATTCCTTTTTTTTTGGGTCCGATTGTGTGTGGAAAGGCGGGAGGGGAGTGGGGGGGGTCTGTAGTAATCTCAGTTCTTTCTCCCACCCTGCGGGTGCATATATACCCATGTACAGATTGCCAGAACGTGGAGCAGACGTCCCTAATTTATTCCCCCCCCCCCACCGCCCTTCTCCACACAATCTGTGTTCCTGTTGTCTGGGCATGTTGAACTACCAAAAGTCTGAAAAAAGCAAGAACAATAACTCTTGATTCTTTTTTTTTAATGAACACGCATCGTCTAATTATTTTTTTTTCGATTGGATTATCTCTCAGATCTGATTTTTGCAGATTAAAATTCTTATTTCGATTTATAACGTCTGCAGAAGAAAAAACAGATGAATCACGAGAAATAATTAACATAATATAGGCCTACCCGAGTTACCAACTTAACTAACATTGTAGATTTGGAAAGTGGTTTATTCAATAACTAACATAATTAACATGATATGCCCGAGTTACCAACTTAACTAACAATGTGGATTTCAGAACCACATAGGAGAAGACTCAGCAAAAAAAATAGATCGACTAGTGTGGTTAGATGAGTGTCTGGTACTGTTCTTCTTACCAGACTTCAGCTTGGGCAGTGCTTCAGTTCACTTATTCCTTTGTGGCTTCTGGGGAGCAAAGGGATGGAGCTACACCTCTCCTAGGGAGCAAAGGGCTGGAGCTACACCTCTCCTGGGGAGCAAAAGGCTGTAGCTACACCTCTCCTATGGAGCAAAGGGCTGCCTCCACACCTCTCCTGTGGAGCAAAGGGCTGCCTCCACACCTCTCCTGTGGAGCAAAGGGCTGCCTCCACACCTCTCCTGTGGAGCAAAGGGCTGCCTCCACACCTCTCCTGTGGAGCAAAGGGCTGCCTCCACACCTCTCCTGTGGAGCAAAGGGCTGCCTACACACCTCTCCATAGTACTCGCCTTTGTGATGCTCTCATTATTTGCGCCCATGTAAGCCCGGCAGCTCTTGCCTCACCTTCTACTGTCCTCCTCCAGGATTTCATTGCCAGTGCTAGTCTTGGGATAAAGTTGATTACTTTGATGAATTTGTAGAACGATTTGTTTTACTTGTTCCTCAATAAAAGATAGGAATATTTGAAAAGCTGTCATCACAGAAATATTGAACAAAGAGACATACTTGTAATAAACGTACCAGAAATTCAAGTTTAAATAGATGACACGTTTTTTAGTATGATCTACATTATTCTACATAATTAGCATAGTCATTAACTATACGCTTAAGAATTAGCTATATTAAGCATTCTAGCATTAAAATCCCGTATTAGCTCTAGAATTAGCTCCGTTATTAGCTCTATTATTAGCGCTAGCATTAAAATCTATCATTTACGCTAGCAATTAGCTCCAATATTAAACTGCATCATTAGCTCTGGCATTAGCTCCCTCAGTAGCTTCTAAGTAAATGTAAATCCAAACGATGAGCTTATACCACAAGGCGATTGGCCATCTATTAATAGAATAGCAATGGCCGCCCGTCGCCTCCAGCGCTAGCAACGTTTGTTTACCTACAATATTTTTTTTCTGAAGTGAAAAACAAATTAAAAATTATTTTAAACATTTTGAAGAAAACAATTAAGAAATCGTAAGGGTAAATATTAACCCTTTATACTTTATTGACGTCGGGCATTCATTAACCCTTTGAGGATTATCCTTCAAAAGTTATATTTGCTCCCGACATTCTACGGAACACCTTTGAGCTCAAAATTGCATTTTTGTGTAAAAAAAAAAATATCAGACTTAATTAAAATTTTAATTCCTTTCCAAAGTGCTTTGTTAATTTTTTTCTTTCTGTTTTTTTCTTGTTTATCTCTTAGACGCTTTAGGATACGTGCAATCCTAATTAACCAAATTAAATTTTTATAAGAATAATGGAAGTTGTGTCAATAATTTCAGTCCACGGAGTTATTTCCCTTCATCCCTAACCGCCGTTCCCTCCCTTTTGTAAAGATCAAGCTGTGTTTTCCTGTTTTATCCGTTCTGTTTTTCTTCATAAATTATTTTGTTTTCATGTACGTTCGCTCTAATGTATTAGGTTTATTTTGATCACGCTAGAAGGAATGTATAAAAAGCTTGTAATTTTGTCATTATAAGATCTACCCAATTAAGATTTGACAAAACTAAAGAAATATGTTTATTCCAAACCATTTTTATAGCACGTTAAAAAAAAGTTGCTATCGATTTCTGTTTGGGGAGAATAAAAGTCTAACTCCCTCATTGAACGTGATCCTTTCGACAGCCAAAATGACGTATATTTCACGGCTTCCCTAAAGAAAATGACGTCATTTCTACCAGCTCCCGTATCTTTCACCGCTTCCCTGAAGCCAAATGACATCAATTCCAGCAAATACTAAAAACGCAACGAAGCGTCCATTTCTAAAACTTAGATAGCATGAATACAAGATTTTTTTTAGACTATATATTGCATCTTTATTAATTCAGGCGATCATATTACTTGAGATCAATTAAATGACTTGAATATGTCTAGGCAATTCTAAAATGGCAATAGCTACTGAATAATAGGCTTTCACTTGGCATAACATGTTTTGATATACACATCTACCCCTCTCCCCAAGTTGTGGTCAATTTAATTATGCTTATTATCCAAAACTGAAGAGTACTAAATAATGGGTTGGTAGGAAACGTAAAAATTGTATATCTATTATCCTGTTATATGCAGCTGAATAAGGAACTTATTTTAACTGTCTTCTAGTCTGTTTTTACCAATCATTACATTTGTTTTTTTTTTTAAATATGAATACAAGATTAGCACCACCGGTTAATGACATATATAATCCAATTATAATGTACACATTTATTCTTGAAGGAACTTTGGGATTAAATGTTGCTTGTTTTGAACTTCCAGTCACATCCCTTGTTTATAACTTTTAATTTTCTTCCCCTATTTATAACTTGTAGTTTTCTTCCCCTATTTATAATTTGTAGTTTTATTCCCCTATTTATAACTTGTAGTTTTATTCCCCTATTTATAACTTGTAGTTTAATTCCTTTATTTATAATTTTTAGTTTTCTCCCCTTTTTTAATAACCTAGTTTTCTCCCTTTGTTAATAATTCTCACTCCCCTTCCTGGTACGGATCTTTTTACCCTCCCCCCAACAAACTCCTCGTGAAGCTTATCTTACCCAGATCTACAAATCATTTCTTTGCGTCATTTCATCTGAGTTTCTTTTTTATATTAATAAAATTTTCTCTTATGTGACGTCACCGTGTATCTAATATTCGGAGAAGGATAGCACCGGAAGTGCTAAACTAATTGCTTTAGACCGCCTCATACATCTGCTCAAAATGACGAGGTCAATGCATTTTTCTCCGATCAAAGAATGAGAGCGATGAAATAAGGACAATCTAATTCTCTGTGTTTGAAATATGAACTTTTTTTTTGCTATGCGTCATTGTTCATGTCTGTTTTTGCTGTTGATGGCGTTGGCGCGATTCTTTATTTGTGCTCTTTGATTCTGCCACAATGTTTTTTTTACAACTATGTAATTCAGTGGCCTAAGGTTAGTTGTTAGGGGATCTTAGGTGTTTTCCGTGGATTCGAACCTTGAACGGCAAAGCTGATAGTTGGGAACATACCATTCAGATGTCGAATCTAGAGTTATATAATTAATTATAGGTAATTAAGTATCATTCGTGTTTATCAGAACACATCAACAATTATCTTTATGGAACACAATCAATCATTGCATAACATCCCCAATCTTAATTGGACGATGTGGTTAAGGATGGGAGGTTTAGATACTCGCCAGTTCGGATCTCAGTTCGGACTATTAATTGTAGGATGTCCATGAGTCCACCCAGCTCTTATTAATACCTGACTTACGTTGGGGAAAGTAAAGATTGAATGGGTATAATGCTGACCACACTATCCTTTCATACGTCGAGGTCAAGAAACATATGAACTCTACTTCATCTGCCCAATGGAGTGCTATGTATTATTGGGAACTTCACTTACCAATAATCATTAATCATCGATAATCATCATAAAATATCACTAAACATCACTCGACATGTTAAACCCAACATCATGACTGTGTTATCTACTAACTCTAAAACTGAACACACACTTCTCATGCTGTGCTGTACACACGATGTTCACGAATTAGCAGTTAGCAACACACTGTGGCCCAGAGTTCTCTTGTCCTGTGCCCGGCACTAAGTTTTAAATAACGCGGAGATGGTGACGTCCCTTCTTTTAAAAAAGAGTTAACGCCCTTGGCATATTCGCCAAGCTAGGGTCAACTCAAAGCGAGATTAAACCTTGGAAAATAAAAAACGCTAACAGGAAAAACCGACATGAAATGCGTTAAATTGAAAGCGAAATTTTCTAAAAGATTAAAGGAAGGAATCGGAAGAAGGCGAGCGGCCTAGGCTTTGGGGTGGGATGGGCCTAGAGCCAGGAGATGGGCCTAGAGCCACAAGATGGGTAGGACCTAGGCATGGCACGAGCTGTCGTCTGGTAATTGCACGTGATTAGTTTTCTCGCGTGGCGCGGACTGGTGAGCAACAGGCAGTAAATTGTCAACAATTTGATGTTATTATTTGATTTCCGAGGATTGTGTGTGGGGTGGGGGCGGGGTGGGTGAGGTGGGGAGGATGGGGGGGGGGGGTGAAAAGTAAAATATGACATGACGAGAGTGGACAACAGCAGTGTATGACGTCATTGTTTGGTTGGATCTAAATGGACTTCAGGTGTGATGTGTTGAGATCAGTATTGAGTAAACAGGATGACTGAGAAGGTTAACTAAGAATGTTGACTTAGAATGTTGACTTAAAATGTTAACTAAGAATGTTGACTTAGATTTTTGACGTAGAATATAGCACAGGTTACATAACAAATAGCAACCAAAAAACGAATTCTGGCTTTGTTGCCAGAAATTAAATGGTCTCCTGCTAGAGCGAAATAATGTCTAAATTCATATACAAAAATAAAATGTTAAGAGTTCCTTACAAAAACAGATCCCATTTAACCAAGCCTAACTACAGACGATGTTGACTCACTGGGTACCTGAGTTCAGATTTGAACTTTGTGTGCACACTGCATGTAATGACACCAACAAATCCTTGTAAAAGATCTCTGGAAGAAAGGCACGGACTGATGTTCTAACAGTATAGTCAGACAAGGGCCATAATCACTCGGACAAGACAAGGCATATTCCAGTAAGATTTTAAAACAGGGGCCATAATCACTTCAACAAGACTAGATATATTCCATTAATATTTTTTTGGCATTTCGCAATAGCGATGACGTCACAGACCTGACATTGACATGTCACGTGACACTTAATGAATCCGCCGACAACAGGTAATCGCATTAGGCAACTCTAGGCGCGACACACGTGAGCAGCACGTCCACACAGCTGTGTACGTCATCACACAGAACATCCACACACCTGTACGTCATCACACAGAACATCCACACCTGTACGTCACCACACAGAACATCCATACCTGTGTACGTCATCACACAGAACATCCACACACCTGTACGTCATCACACAACACATCCACACACCTGTACGTCACCACACAGAACATCAACACACCTGTACGTCACCACACAGAACATCCACACACCTGTACGTCACCACACAGAACATCCACACACCTGTACGTCACCACACAGAACATCCACACACCTGTACGTCACCACACAGAACATCCACATACCTGTGTACGACACCACACAGAACATCCACACACCTGTAAGTCACCACACAGAACATCCACACACCTGTACGTCACCACACAGAACATCCACACACTTATCGCTCATCACACAGACATCTCTAGGCATCCCACGACGTTCAGACCCCCCCCCCCCCCCCCACCCCATTACAATATACAGCTTATCACGCTGCCCTAGATTTGACCAAACGTAAATAAAAACACATCCAATATAAAAAAAATCTGGCCACCACCAACTGCCATTAAATCCTGGCACAAAGCAACTTTCAAAAAGACGAATCCAATCATCAGACCTGGCCTGTGTCAATACGCACACGACCAAAGCCGGATGGCACGATTGCGTGCGCACATCCACGGCTACGGACGCGCGTCCTTAACCAAAACACCCGACCAACCGTGCTGTTTTTAAAGATGGTGTCCGCCCTGTTGTAGCGCGGCCACAACATCACGACACGTCTACATCTACTAAATGTCACGGCAAATTTCCCAACAACAATCAGCGATGTGGTGAGACTTCAACTCTGAGGTATCGACTTTTTTGTCTAGGCTGCTGGTCTGATAACGCTGCCAGGCAATGATTCTAGGGTGGGTGGCTGAGATCTACCTAATGTGTATGCTCCTAGCTTGATGACTGTTCTAATGACCGTGCCTTCTAGTACTCGCGTTGGTGAATAGATGTTGTTGCGCAATAAAGCTAGGAAACTTCCCTCTAACGAGCGCTGTGCCTGATGCTGTCATTATATTTAAATCGTGTCGATTTTGATTAGATCCTTCTATGGATTTAAAACTATGGCCTACAGGGAGGGGGAGGGGCTTGCTAAACCACAATAGCTGTAATCATTGTGTTTTTATAATGCTTAAAATATAACTAGCAGAAAAGTGTTCGTTTGTTTTTACAAGTTGTTGGAAACTCGTCAAAAAATCAATTTAAAAAAAATTATGGTTTGAATTGCTTGTTGAAGATGGTTTGATTTGGTTGATAAAAATGGTTTGGTTCGGTTAATGAATATTGTTTGATTCGGCTAATGAAGATGGTACCGAGGACCCAAATTACCAAAGATGACAATCTCTGACGGTTTTTTTCTTCTTGTTAGATGGGTGAGTTGTACATTTGTACATGTGTACATTTGTACGTGTGTAAATTTGTACGTGCCTACATTTGCACACAGAAGCTTTAACAGTAGCACCTTACATCTCAGTAATGGCCAACTTACACTTTCATGTAAGTGATGGCCGACCAACACTTTATGACAAAGATGAACAACTAACATATCGTGACCAACAAGGCCACCCCCCCCCCCCCTAATACGAGTGAGATCGAACCGTGAACGAACAACCCTCCGCATGACTCCAGCCTTCGTCAGCAACTCCTCGACAATTTGTCTTCTCCTGCTTTTTACTTCTTAAGTGCAGGAGGGGGCGGGGGGGGGGGGGGGTGAAAGATATTTGCAGAATGGGGGGAGGGGGGTGGGGGGTGTGTGGAACGGACTGTGTGCAGTTGGATTATACGTAATATTAAGGCGGGGTTCTGAACTCGTGTGTTTCTGGTTTGCAGCCACGCGTCTTACTACTACACCACCATCTCCCCAGCACCCACTCTTAAAACAACAACAACACCACCAGCACTACCCACACCACCACCACCACGATCATCTATTATTTTGTCGTCATATCTGCGGATGCTCTTAAGGATGGCGTGACGTGGGATGTGATGTTGGGTCCCTCCTCAGTACAATGGTTTCATTTTTTTTCTTTTTCTTGTATCTTGATCTCTCAACCTTCCGTCCACCCCCCCCCCCCCACCACACCAAACATCTCAAAAACGTTTGTGGACAGAAACTGCTGGAACCATGCGGTTAATCAACCGCATTTTCTAATTTATCAGTTCTTAAGGAGTCAAGTTTAAAAAATTAAATCAATCATACAATTTAGCGACGTACGTATCTTTATTTCCACCATGAGTCAAAGGGGGGAGGGATGACTGGATGGGGGGAGGGAGATTTTAAGATGGTGTTCCAGATTATTGAGTTCAGTCTTGTAAAATAAAAATATTTCAAATATACACTCCTGGGGAGGGGAGATGGCGACACGTGCAGTGAGATGAAGAGGGGAGAGAATTTCGAAATAAATATCACTTGGGTTGTCTCGCTTTCTTTCGCCGGAGGGCAGAGTGTGGATATTCATCTTAATAATCAGGGACGGGCTGGGGGGTCGGTGGGTGAGGGGGGGGGGGGTCATCAGTGTGGAAAAGAGCTGTTATTAGTCACGTGACATTAGTGTACCTCATTTCAGCCAGAACCCAATATTATGTTGAACCCCTGGATCAGTCAAACCCAATGGTCAGTCAAACCCCTATGTCAGTCGAACCCTACCGTTACTGTTTCCGTGGATCGATGCTAAACCCTCAACACACTAGTTATATACTCACAACCCCCACACACATAACATCCTCTTAATACCCACATTTTTAATTCCACCACTCCTACACTACGATCTCAATTCCCATATGTTAACCTCCTCTTCACTCTAACCTCCACACACACATACACATACACGCGCAATTATAATCACGGATTATAATCATTTGACGTTAAACACACACCATAATTAGCAAAACAAAACTCTACAGCTGTTTTATTTCCTGTTAATATTAGTTTGTCGCGGAACATACGACACACGTCAGAGGAAACAATGGTAACGAATATTTTGATACGTGTTTCAAGGAGCTTCGTACAGCTTTTTGTTGTGAGTTCGAATCCCACTTGTGCTAACACTTCACGCTCGGTTTAAAGTGGTCGAACTATCGTTGCCTTTCTGCAAACACCTGTCGAGATACAGTTTCTGTTTTAAGCCGGACAGCGTCTGGGGCTGCTAGTAATGTATCTATCAGGAAGTAAAACACAAGCCCTATGTGTCCACCCAACTCTGATGGGTACCTAACTCACGTTAGGGAAAGTAAAGGCGGCTGGGCATAGTGCTGACCACACTATCTCTTCATATGCCGAGGTCACAGAAACAAGTGAACTCTACTTCACTTGCCCAATAGACCGTCATGTTTGAAAGGGAATTTTACTTTACTTTATGTAGCTATTGCAACGATTATCTCACGACAAAGTCTTTGAAATTTGATTTCTAAAATATTACTGCTATTTGTAAAAAAAAGTTTGCGGAGACGCCCAATTAACTTTTTTTTTAAAAACTGTGCGGCGTTTAAAGTTAAAAAATGTTTTCTATGGTTTAAATCCTAGTTTAAAAAGTTGACCATATAGCTAAACAGGTTGACTATTTAACTTAACGAGTTTACTGTCTAGCTGAATTTGTTGACTGTGTTCTTGAATATGTTGACTTTTAAGTTAAATATGTTGACCATTTATCTTAACAATTCGACAGTGTAGTTGAATATGTTGACAGTGTTACTTAAAATGTTGACTGTAGTTGAATATGTTGACTGTGTAGTTGAATATGTTGACTGTGTTGCTGAACACGTTGACTACTTAGCTCAACAACCAACTTAAACCACGCATGCTTTAAAAACTGTTCTTAAGGCACACAGTTTTTTCCCTTCCCCATCAAACTTTAAAAACACGTTATTAAATCACCTCCGAGCATCTTCGTCCCCTCCCTTTTCTGATTCTAAGATCTACAGGCAAACACACCCCCACCCCCTTCTCCCCCCCCCCCCCCCCCCGCAGTATTTCTTTAAAGATGTCAGCGTCATAGCTACAGTTTCCTTTCTGTGGGTCTACGCGAGGCTTTTAACGAGTTCTTAGACAAGTCTTGGGATATTTAGAGACTCGAAATATTCAAGAGAATTTAGGACAAAATGAGATTTTTAAAAATTGTGGTTTCTTATTGATTGAGCGAGTCCTGGGGGTATATTTTTTTTTCTGGAGCCTCGTGACCTTATACTTGGTCATGTGACTTGGTCATGTGACTTGGTCATGTGACTTGGTCGTGTGACTTGGTCGTGTGACTTGGTCATGTGACTTGGTCATGTGACTTGGATATGTAGATTTAGTCATGTGACTTGGTCATGTGACTTGATCATGTGACTAGTCGTATGACTTTTTTGTAACTTGATCATGTGACTTGGTCATTTGACATGGTCACGTGGGCTAAGTCATGTGACTTGGTCATGTGACTTGGTCGTGTGACTTGGTCGTGTGCGTTGGTCACGTGACTAGGTGATGTGACTTGGTCATGTGACTGATAATGTGACTTGGTCATGTGGACTTGATAACGTCTACAATCTTTTTCCTACCCCTCCCCATTCACTTTACGGTATCCTTTAAAAGTATACGGTCATAAACACATTATTTATGTGTTTGATTGCAGATATTTCTCACCTTTTATAATTGTAGATTACACTTATATAATCCAAGCTTCAACGCGATATCCGTTCATAAGTAACATAAAAAATAGATTAATGTTACTGTCATCAATTGTACATCCACTAGCTACATTCTCTAATTACACCCACTAGCTACATTCACTAATTACATTCACTCATTACATCCACTAGCTACATTCACTTATTACATCCACTATCATATCTGTTGCCTTCCTGAACGTTTCTCTTTAATTTATTTGCTTTCTTCCTTTCTTTCTTTAAAAGTGCATTTGTTTCCATTCTTCCTAATTTATTTGTACTGATTCATTCTTTGAGCACCTGCCGGCAATAATCTAACCAACAAATCAGGGACGGGAGTTCGCGCTCCATTGGCACCCAGCTATCTCACACATCACCCCCCCCCCCCCATCCCCATTACAGTCTGTTTGAACCTATCTATTGATGTCTCCTATTTGAACCTATCTATTGATTTCTTTATCGATCTATCACCCCCTCCTGTAGGAAACAATATTGGTGTGTCGTCAGTTAAGATCTTCGCCTGATGAAAGATCTATACTGTGTGATCGTTATTAATTAATCACTTTAAAATCACAACAACAAAAAATAATCAATGTTTTGGTTATCTTTAATCTCGCCTCTCAATCAAGCCCCTCCCCCCCTGTGTGTGTGTGGGGGGGGGCACACACACACGCGCGATCACTGATATATTACTATTTATGTTATCTGAAAGTCTTAACAGGACTGACTATCAAACGTACAGACATACCTACACAAATTTATATAGCTCTATTTATATCGACGGCGCCTAGGCGGAGAGAAAATTCCTGTCGCGAAGCCGTGTTTACATACGCATGCGCGGAAATCAATTTCCGGCAGTATGGTTTTAAAAAAATGTCCTGTCGTCTAAAGCTTACAGGGGCATCGATCAACGCCTTAAAAATCTACTGAAATCACGGGCCAGCACGGAGAGAAACGCCTTAAAAATCTACTGAAATCACGGGCCAGCACGGAGAGAAACGCCTTAAAAATCTACTGAAATCACGGGCCAGCACGGAGAGAAACGCCTTAAAAATCTACTGAAATCACGGGCCAGCACGGAGAGAAACGCCTTAAAAATCTACTGAAATCACGGGCCAGCACGGAGAGAAACGCCTTAAAAATCTACTGAAATCACGGGCCAGCACGGAGAGAAACGCGGGTTAAAAATCTACTGAAATCACGGGCCAGCACGGAGAGAAACGCCTTAAAAATCTACTGAAATCACGGGCCAGCACGGAGAGAAACGCCTTAAAAATCTACTGAAATCACGGGCCAGCACGGAGAGAAACGCCTTAAAAATCTACTGAAATCACGGGCCAGCACGGAGAGAAACGCCTTAAAAATCTACTGAAATCACGGGCCAGCACGGAGAGAAACGCCTTAAAAATCTACTGAAATCACGGGCCAGCACGGAGAGAAACGCCTTAAAAATCTACTGAAATCACGGGCCAGCACGGAGAGAAACGCCTTAAAAATCTACTGAAATCACGGGCCAGCACGGAGAGAAACGCCTTAAAAATCTACTGAAATCACGGGCCAGCACGGAGAGAAACGCCTTAAAAATCTACTGAAATCACGGGCCAGCACGGAGAGAAACGCCTTAAAAATCTACTGAAATCACGGGCCAGCACGGAGAGAAACGCCTTAAAAATCTACTGAAATCACGGGCCAGCACGGAGAGAAACGCCTTAAAAATCTACTGAAATCACGGGCCAGCACGGAGAGAAACGCCTTAAAAATCTACTGAAATCACGGGCCAGCACGGAGAGAAACGCCTTAAAAATCTACTGAAATCACGGGCCAGCACGGAGAGAAACGCCTTAAAAATCTACTGAAATCACGGGCCAGCACGGAGAGAAACGCCTTAAAAATCTACTGAAATCACGGGCCAGCACGGAGAGAAACGCCTTAAAAATCTACTGAAATCACGGGCCAGCACGGAGAGAAACGCCTTTAAAATCTACTGAAATCACGGGCTAGCACGGAGAGAAACGCCTTAAAAATCTACTGAAATCACGGGCCAGCACGGAGAGAAACGCCTTAAAAATCTACTGAAATCACGGGCCAGCACGGAGAGAAACGCCTTAAAAATCTACTGAAATCACGGGCCAGCACGGAGAGAAACGCCTTAAAAATCTACTGAAATCACGGGCTAGCACGGAGAGAAACGCCTTAAAAATCTACTGAAATCACGGGCCAGCACGGAGAGAAACGCCTTAAAAATCTACTGAAATCACGGGCCAGCACGGAGAGAAACGCCTTAAAAATCTACTGAAATCACGGGCCAGCACGGAGAGAAACGCCTTAAAAATCTACTGAAATCACGGGCCAGCACGGAGAGAAACGCCTTAAAAATCTACTGAAATCACGGGCCAGCACGGAGAGAAACGCCTTAAAAATCTACTGAAATCACGGGCCAGCACGGAGAGAAACGCCTTAAAAATCTACTGAAATCACGGGCCAGCACGGAGAGAAACGCCTTAAAAATCTACTGAAATCACGGGCCAGCACGGAGAGAAACGCCTTAAAAATCTACTGAAATCACGGGCCAGCACGGAGAGAAACGCCTTAAAAATCTACTGAAATCACGGGCCAGCACGGAGAGAAACGCGGGTTAAAAATCTACTGAAATCACGGGCCAGCACGGAGAGAAACGCCTTAAAAATCTACTGAAATCACGGGCCAGCACGGAGAGAAACGCCTTAAAAATCTACTGAAATCACGGGCCAGCACGGAGAGAAACGCCTTAAAAATCTACTGAAATCACGGGCCAGCACGGAGAGAAACGCCTTAAAAATCTACTGAAATCACGGGCCAGCACGGAGAGAAACGCCTTAAAAATCTACTGAAATCACGGGCCAGCACGGAGAGAAACGCCTTTAAAATCTACTGAAATCACGGGCTAGCACGGAGAGAAACGCCTTAAAAATCTACTGAAATCACGGGCCAGCACGGAGAGAAACGCCTTAAAAATCTACTGAAATCACGGGCCAGCACGGAGAGAAACGCCTTAAAAATCTACTGAAATCACGGGCCAGCACGGAGAGAAACGCCTTAAAAATCTACTGAAATCACGGGCTAGCACGGAGAGAAACGCCTTAAAAATCTACTGAAATCACGGGCCAGCACGGAGAGAAACGCCTTAAAAATCTACTGAAATCACGGGCCAGCACGGAGAGAAACGCCTTAAAAATCTACTGAAATCACGGGCCAGCACGGAGAGAAACGCCTTAAAAATCTACTGAAATCACGGGCCAGCACGGAGAGAAACGCCTTAAAAATCTACTGAAATCACGGGCCAGCACGGAGAGAAACGCCTTAAAAATCTACTGAAATCACGGGCCAGCACGGAGAGAAACGCCTTAAAAATCTACTGAAATCACGGGCCAGCACGGAGAGAAACGCCTTAAAAATCTACTGAAATCACGGGCCAGCACGGAGAGAAACGCCTTAAAAATCTACTGAAATCACGGGCCAGCACGGAGAGAAACGCCTTAAAAATCTACTGAAATCACGGGCCAGCACGGAGAGAAACGCGGGTTAAAAATCTACTGAAATCACGGGCCAGCACGGAGAGAAACGCCTTAAAAATCTACTGAAATCACGGGCCAGCACGGAGAGAAACGCCTTAAAAATCTACTGAAATCACGGGCCAGCACGGAGAGAAACGCCTTAAAAATCTACTGAAATCACGGGCCAGCACGGAGAGAAACGCGGGTTAAAAATCTACTGAAATCACGGGCCAGCACGGAGAGAAACGCCTTAAAAATCTACTGAAATCACGGGCCAGCACGGAGAGAAACGCCTTAAAAATCTACTGAAATCACGGGCCAGCACGGAGAGAAACGCCTTAAAAATCTACTGAAATCACGGGCCAGCACGGAGAGAAACGCGGGTTAAAAATCTACTGAAATCACGGGCTAGCACGGAGAGAAACGCCTTAAAAATCTACTGAAATCACGGGCCAGCACGGAGAGAAACGCGGGTTAAAAATCTACTGAAATCACGGGCCAGCACGGAGAGAAACGCCTTAAAAATCTACTGAAATCACGGGCCAGCACGGAGAGAAACGCGGGTTAAAAATCTACTGAAATCACGGGCTAGCACGGAGAGAAACGCCTTAAAAATCTACTGAAATCACGGGCTAGCACGGAGAGAAACGCGGGTTAAAAATCTACTGAAATCACGGGCTAGCACGGAGAGAAACGCGGGTTAAAAATCTACTGAAATCACGGGCCAGCACGGAGAGAAACGCGGGTTAAAAATCTACTGAAATCACGGGCCAGCACGGAGAGAAACGCGGGAAGAAAACACGGGGTAGAAAACAATTGGTAGAACTCAATAGGTAGAAAACAAATAGTAGAAACTCGGGGAAGAAAACAATGGGTAGAAAATAATGGGAAGAAAACTACAAGTAGAAAACACAGGATAGAAAACATACAGTTAAAACATGATGGAAACAGAGCGTAGAAAACATGGGGTAGATAAAAAAAAAATACTGTGCCTAAAATAAAACAAGGAAAAATACGATGGAAAAAAAGAGATTCGAAAACATAGGGAAGAAAACAGTTGGACAAACACTCAGAGAAGAAAACAGCGAAAACAACACAAGTTAAAACATGCTGAATACCACGGGTAGAAAACACACGGGTAATCTGACGAGAAGCTTACAGGCAAAGAACACAGACACAAACACAGGAGAAGACATGGAGACAATTCAAAGTTACACAGACGTGCATCACACTGACAAGCACCATATTGACGTGTACCATATTGACGTGTACCATATTGACGTGTACCATATTGACGTGTAGCACATTAACATGTATCATATTGACGTGTACCACATTGACGTGTACCGTATCGACGTGTACCATATTACGTGTACCATATTGACGTGTACCATATTGACGTGTACCATATTGACGTGTACCATATTGACGTGTACCATATTACGTGTACCATATTGACGTGTACCATATTGACGTGTACCATATTGACGTGTACCATATTGACGTGTACCATATTGACGTGTACCATATTGACGTGTACCATATTGACGTGTACCATATTGACGTGTACCATATTGACGTGTACCATAATGACGTGTACCATAATGACGTGTACCATAATGACGTGTACCATATTGACGTGTACCATATTGACGTGTACCATATTGACGTGTACCATATTGACGTGTACTAACGGGCGAAATGTAAAGCCATGTTACGTGGAGAAAATTATCTTTGTTTTACTGTCTTAATTAACCTCAACATACATCCACATATACGTCAATGTCTCGCTGTCATCACTAAACATAGCACCCCAACATCCAAACCGTCAAACTAGTCAAGGCATGACACTTCCCCCCCCCTCCCCCCCCCCCCACACACACACAGCATCCCACCAATCAAATAATTGCATGCAGCCACACATTACAATCAAAGAGCGATAACTCCCTTCGAGTTTTTTCCCTTGACTTAGTTGCACATTTTCAGGGCGACCTATGTCTGGAAAGTCCAAAGCCCACAGACTTTCTCAGCCCATTCCATCACCCCCCCCCCCCCCCACACCACGTGTAAACCACAGGATCAATGCCGGTTCAAACAGAATACTGTATGTATGTATGTATGTATGAATTCACATGTGTGTGTGCGCGCGTGTGTGCGCATGTGCGTGCGTGTGTGTGTGTTTGCCCACCCATCTGCCTGACTAGACTGGTGGTTCTTTACCCGGGTTCGATCAAATCCCAGGGTTCGTGAAGTCAGCCTCAGGGGTTCGATGTAGGTCAAGTCACACACCCGACTCATGTGATTCACGATCGGTTTTTGTCAGTGTCAAAGTCATCTTCCCCAGTCAACTGTCAGTGGGTGTGATTTGTCAGAGGTTGTGATTTGTCAGGGGTTGTGATTTGTCAGGGGTTGTGATTTGTCAGGGGTTGTGATTTTTTATGGTCAGTGATTTGTCAGAGGTTGGGATTTGTCAGGGGTTGTGATTTGTCAGGGTCAGTGATTTGTCAGGGGTTGTGATTTGTCAGGGGTTGTGATTTGTCAGGGGTTGTGATTTGTCAGGGGTTGTCATTTGTCAGGGGTTGTGATTTGTCATGGACTGTGATTTTTTAGGGGTTGTGATTTGTCAGGGGTTGTGATTTGTCAGGGGTTGTCATTTGTCAGGGACTGTCACTTGTTAAGGGTTGTGACCTGTCAGGGGTGTGACCTATGTCAGCTAAACTACCCAGGGTCGCCTGTTGTACGAGGAGTCGCATGTTCTAAGTGAGAAAACTGCGTGCTCAGCGAATGTTCTCGAGCCTGCGGTGGGATTTGGTCCCTGGGGGTCTCTGGATCAACAGGAAAAATTGAGAGCTGATTTAAAGGAAAATGAGAGCGGGGAGCAGGCGGGCGGGCGGGGTGGGTAGGGAGGGGGTTAAAATACTGGCGAAAACGGTCATGTTTCTGATTGGTAGTTGATCGCCACATATTTGTAATAACTATAACAATAATCCTAACCCAACGCTTAAATTCTACAAGAATCAATATCATAACCTTAGTCTTAACCCTGTTTCTAAACATTACGCAAGAATCGATTTTTTAAATTTATTTTTAATGGCTAATCAATGACACCTGGTTTAGTAACGTAAGTACTGAAACTATAACATGCTATCACTGTCGAAATAGTTATCGTTTTAATTATAAAACTAGCGAGCACGTTTAGTCATTAAACAGACACGATACTTAAATTTGAAATCGATGCAAGATTCCATGTCGTAAATAAACGTGTTTCAACCTTTATCCGTTCGGGTTAACTGACAGTCTTCGTGGTTTTAAAAAAAAATCGATTACGAAACTCCGTTCGATATTTTATTCTAAGCGTCCATTATGTTTCAACTAATTAGTTTGCTGTGAAATTAATTAAAATCTTGTTAGCTCGACGGTGCGTGAAAAATCAGGTCACCATGTTCTGGAGGGAGATTAAAAGTTTTTTTGTTTTTTTTTTGGAGATTATTTTTTCGGCTTGTTGTTCCGTTGTCGTATTGAAGATTGTGACGTAACCTGACAGGAGACGATCAAATTCGCATACATTTCCCGCGCTGTTAAATATGCATTACAATTACCCACACCACTGAGCTTTATTATACGCCAGTGTTATTTTACAAAATCTAGACTCGTCTAGTTAAATCTACAGGCTATGCGTTGCGGTTAATTAATTCATTAATGAGTTATCTGCCATGTCGTGTAAGCCCACGCCTCGTTGGATCATAATCAGATGTTTATTTCTACCGAAATTTGTGTGAAAAATCGAAATTAATGTACCGCAAAGGGAGAGTACATCAGACTAATGTAGTGCTAAGGGAGAATACCGCGAATTAATGAGACCGGAGGGCGGATAATGAGAGGACGTAATTTAATGGTCCCACGGCTGGTGTCGATTGTAAGACGATACTCCCACAGGTGGGAATGGCGGTCGTGATACTCCCATGGGCGTGATGCTTGGTCCTATTGCCGTCTTTAGCACTTTGTTCCCGCCTCCCGTTAGCGGCCGCGCATTTAAAATTTCCACCCTGATTCCACTTTAGGATTGACTTCAGAATATCAGGCATACTCGCCATGTAAATCGTATGCAGTAAGTCTTTTAATCATTTATTTATGTGGGAGGTGAAATTAATTGGCGCTGCGAACTAATTAGCTGATAAGGCTGTAGGTATGCCGGGTTAAAGTGGAAGGATGGTGAGGGAATGGAGCAAACTATCACATGTCAACACTACTCACGTTTGTTGGCCAGGTGAGAGTTAGGTCATGAGTGGAGTGTAGGTCGGTGTTGGTTAGGTCAGTAGGTCGGTGCTGGTTAGGTCAGTAGGTCGGTGCTGGTTAGGTCAGTAGGTCGGTGCTGGTTAGGTCAGTAGGTCGGTGCTGGTTAGGTCAGTAGGTCGGTGCTGGTTAGGTAGTTAGGTCATGTCATTTATTATATATTCATTAATATCATCAACAGTGGGTCTCATACAGTTCTTCACGTTTCTCATTAACCCAGCGGGTCTCACAAAGTTGAGGCTGTACCCCAGCATAACAATAATTGTCTGATTTAGTGTATTAATCTTTGACCTAGCCTGCCTATTACCCTATACAACAACATTGTTTTAACTACTCCTCGTTTTACTAATAACTAACTCAATCACTCAGTAATATTTGCTATATCGTCTTCTCTGGATTTTTTTTGTTAACTTAATGTATAGCAATCAAACAAAGACATCAAAACCGTATCAATAATACAAGCATCCCCCCCAGTCCCACGTGACAACACATCTCATCCCTTTGGAAGCAGACATCTAAACCGTATCACTTGTACCACCTCCCCCCACCCCCACCACCCCCAACCCCACATCTAAAGCGTATCACGTGTACCAGCAGCCCCCCTCCCCCCACCACCACGACACATCTAACCCGTATCACGTGTACCAGCAGCCCCCCCCCCCCCACCACCCCCAACCCCACAGCTAACCCGTATCACGTGGTACCAGCAGTTCCCCGTCACCCCACATCAAACTAAAAATAGACCTGCAAGTCTATGACGGCGAAGATCGTGTTCCGGGATTCGGAACTTTTTTAACCAGGGCCCATAAATCAAATCCTTAACGCCCTGCTGAGTCGGTACACCGCTCGCATGAGCTGCCCCGTCCATTGCCATCATTACCTAAACCTACTTTGGTTACATTTTTGGCCGTCCAAAGCTTTCTCGTGCTGTATTTTGACCGTCCATTTCCATCATTACTAAAACCTACTTTGTTTACATTTTTGGCCGTCCAAAACCTTCTCGTGTTATATTTTGGCTGTCCATTGCCATCATTACCTAAACCTACTTTGGTTACATTTTTGGCCGTCCAAAGCTTTCTCGTGTTGTATTTTGGCCGTCTATTGCCATCATTACCTAAACCTACTTTGCTTACATTTTTGACCGTCCAAAGCCTTCTCGTCCTAAACATAATTATGGTGTATTTTGCTGTTTTAAAACTACTTTGTCTTTTTTCTGACTTGACAGAAACCTGTGATTTGTCCCACGCTTACATTGTTTAGTGTAGGGTCCTTTGTAAATGCAAGAGGGTGAATGTTGATTCCATAGACAGTTTTGTATTTTTGACACAACTGAATGTTGATTATATTGAAATATAAAAATTCTTTCTTCTTCTTCTTCGTTCTTAATTTTAGAAAAATAAATTAAATATACGTGTCAACTGTTTATGCGCCATTGAGGCCATTGACTCCAACCTTTGTCCAACCAAGAACAAACTACAAGGCAGCAGTTGTTTGATTTTGGAGTAGTCTCTCCTATTAAGCCTCATCTGCCGAGGGTTCCAACTGGAGACTCAAATTAAATGTTGAATCTATGAATGTCGATTCTATAACACAGAATCTTGATTCTGTATGTTGATTATATGTTGCAATTAAATGCCGATTCTAGTTGTCGTTTGTATGTTGATTTAAGCAACCCTATGAGTTTTGATTCTATGGGAGAGTTGAATGTTGATTATATGTTAAAATTCAATGTTGATGAGAAAATGGGGTTGTGTATTCAATTGAAAGTTAAATTCACCCTTATTAATTACACTTGAACGAGATTTTAAACTTGGCGAATGTTGATTGCGGGGCAGATCGGATGCTAAATTATACGGTACTCAAATTGTGATTTCACGCTTGAAGTAAACTAATTAAAGTTAATTTAAAAGCTGAACGTTGATTACACATACCCGATGGATGATTATCATAGATTTTTGCTCACTGTCGATATAGCTCAGGGAAGAATCAGATATCTTCGGTAATTACGACGATTAGTTATTTATACAATGGATTTAGCTTTTATTTTTAAAATATAAATTTTTTCTAAATTGGTTATTTGTGAAAAGGTCGTATATTTTTTTCAGCACAAGAGATTGTGATGTGTTTTATAAGACTGTACAGCATAGAAGATTGTGATGTGTGTAAGGATATGTTGTGTGTGAAAGTTTTGAGTTAATCAATGCTAATTGGACGTGTCCAGCCCTCTTTAAAAATACATCACTCGCGTTAATCGGTCATCTCTGTGAAGTGACGCGACATTTTTTTCCTTTTGGTCTTTATGTGTTTAGCGTTGGTTTTTTTGTAAGGCGGATACAAATGTTAACAATTTCTTCAGCAAATGGAAATGTTAACACTTTTCTTCAGCAAGTAGAAATGTTAACATTATTCTTTAGTGAGTAGAAATGTTAACAATTTTTCTCAGCGTGTAGAAATGTTAACACTTTTATTCAGTAAGTAGAAATGTTAACAATTTTTCTCAGCAAGTAGAAATGTTAACATTTTTCTTCAGCAGTTAAACATGTAAATACTACAAACATTTGTTACGCCAAAAAACTGTCCATGTCTCTATGTAAATACATTCAACTTAACAAACGTAGGCCGACATTATTGATTTTATTTCTAATTACTAACTTTATTAATTGGGTTAAGTAATTAAAGTGTTTCATCTATGTAACATTACTGTGTGAAGATGTATATTTATTTTCAAGGATACTGGACATGTTTCTATTTTTAATGTTACCAAATGCAGCTTTTTATCTTGAAATATTCTCTCTGTGTACCCGACACGGACGGAAGCGAATGGATCTATGAAACAAAAGCGAAAACAGTGGCCAATGAAATTTACAATTTTATAAAGAAATGCCAACAAGGCCTAAACGAAATTAAATTTTTAGAATATGCTTGAGAAAGGGAAGAAAAATCAATTATCGATTCTTAAAGAATATCCCCCTGGCCCAACCTCCCCCCACCCCGCCACACATTCCAGTCTAGCGCGATGTGTGTTTCTGTGTGTGGATCAAAGTACGTCTCCCCGCACGTCCGCAAAAAAACAAGTCTCCGTCCAGTCTGTAAGCTGACCAGTGGCTCGCCCTTGATGACTAGAGAACGTCCGCCTGAGATATGCGGACATGCATTCTATTGATGGCCAATCACATTAGCATAAGGGGAGAGAATACTTCAGGAAACAGGTTCTATGTATTTTTTTTTAATTTGAGCACTCATGTTTTTTGAAAAAACAAAAAAAAACGACTTTTCCGTTAATTTAATCAGCGAACAAATTTTAAGATTCGGTGGCTATTTTGTTAAACTTTTTCATAGTATATAAACTTGGAGTTTGGTTTGATTTTATTTCCAATAAAAGAATTCACCAAATCTGTAGACTGTTTTAGATTCTAAAGAACAACCCTGAACCCCGGGAGAAGATGAAGACTTCTCTATTGAATTGATGAGCAGTATATTTGCATTTGTCATATGTTCTACCCGCGGTGTAACCAAAAATAGGGCTGCAGATACCCCGTTCCGCGCGGTCACTCCCCGAGTCGATTTGATTTATGGGCCATTCCCTTCGCAAGAGGATCACGGGGAAGTAACTAGCGGATTAGGGGGGGAAAACAAGAATGTAGAAAAATGTAAATCGGGCCGGGACGCTGAAATATATTGTCAAATATTTTCCTCAATCTAAACGATATTTATACTCTCTATTAACGGTTTTAGGAACTGGAGAAAATAGTTTTACCGGGGAAACTTAAATTAATGAGAAGCAAAACAAGCATTAATTTTGAGTATTTTTATAATGAGCAGGAAAAATAATGGTCAATTTTTGTAAGAGCGTATAATTAGCAATTAATGATTTTTGTCCTCACGACGAAGCTTAAATGAAGTCAGCCAAAGACCGCGCCGTATGAAACGCGAAACAACTTCTTCATCAAAGTGAATTATTTACACAGTGCAACGGAAGGGACAGCAAAAATGTATGTCACAACCTTAGCCAATAGAAACAAAGAAGACGAATAGGCTAGCCAATGGAAAACATTGTAACAAGCTTGATTGTGATTTCGTACGAAAAAAAAAATTACGTTTGCTAAAGTGATGGGGGTCTTTCGTCAGTTTCATTACACGCAAGTTAAGGCCGACGTGTAGGTACGGTTATGCTGGTGTCTGTAATGGGAATAATAAAAAAGTTTAACTTTTTGTTTTAAGGGATCAAATATCAATATTCCAAAAAGCTTTTTTTTTTTTTTTTTTTAAATTCAGTATAATTAAACAATAAATGTTTTTGTGAGAAAAGCCAAAATCTGTCTGACATGTTGATGTGACGTTGTTTTATGTTGGTTGAATTTGCTTGAGTTTTAGCCTTATGCTTCGTTCTTTGAATTTTAATGAGGTAGTTGCTTACTTTTGAAAAAAATTAAATTAGACAGGAAAATATTTGATTGTGTGCACTTCTTGCTCACCAGAAGCCTTTAAACACTACTTTCTGAGAAACTTTTGATACCACCCCACCCACATATTTACTAAATCTTACTTTGAAAAGAACACACATTTTATTCTTTTAATCATCTCATGACGATTTTCTATAGAATTCTTCCTATTTAGCTCCAACCTTTAGAATTCTTCCTTTTAACACCTCTTTACGACATTCTATTAAAAATCTTTCTTTAAAAAAATCACTACTTTATATTTCTTCTTTTTAACACATCCCTACTTTAGATTTCGTTTTTTTAACGTATACGTACTTTAGATTTTTTTCCTTTTTAACACATCCCTACTTCAGATTTATTCTTTTTAGATTTCGTTTTTTATATTTTTATTCTTTTTAACACACACCGACTTTAGATTTCATCTTTTTAACACATCCCTACTTTAGATTTTTTCCTTTAAAAACCAACTTGATGAGGTGAATGCATAGAGTGTATCGGGAATGTGGTGTGTGAAGGGAAGGGACGGGTAGTGATAGATTAGCCCTTGTAAACTGATTCAAGCCGACCAATCGATGGATGTATGGGACACGGTTTGAACTGGGCCAGAGCTGTGTGAACTCACACAATCCTCACACACAGACACCACACAATCCTCACACACAGACACCACACAATCCACACATACAGACACCACACAATCCTCACACACAGACACCACACAATCCTCACACACAGACACCACACACAGACACCACACAATCCTCACACACAGACACCACACACAGACACCACACAATCCTCACACACAGACACCACACAATCCTCACACACAGACACCACACACAGACACCACACACAGACACCACACAATTCTCACACACGGACACCACACAATCCACACACACATACACCATACAATCCTCACACACCAGAATTACACCAGACAACACACACACCAGCCATCACACATACCAGCCATCACACACCAGACATCCAACACACACACACTAGCCATCACACACACCAGACATCACACACACACACACACCAGACATCAAACACACACACCAGCCATCACACACACCAGACATCACACACACACACACACACACCAGACATCAAACACACACACCAGCCATCACACACACACACACCAGACATCAAACACACACACCAGCCATCACACACAAGACATCACACACACACACACCAGACATCAAACACACACACCAGCCATCACACACACCAGACATCACACACACACACACCAGACATCAAACACACACACCAGCCATCACACACACCAGCCATCACACACACCAGACATCACACACACACACACACCAGACATCACACACACCAGCCATCACACACACCAGACATCACACACACACACACACACCAGACATCACACACGTGACATCACACACACACCAGCCATCACACACACAAGACATCACACACACACACATGACATCACACACACACATGACATTACACACACACACACACACCAGACATCAAACACACACACCAGCCATCACACACACAAGACATCACACACACACACCAGCCATCACACACACATTAGACATCAAACACACACACCAGACATCAAACACACACACCAGCCATCACACACACAAGCCATCACACACACACATGACATCACACACACACATGACATCACACACACACACACACACCAGACATCAAACACACACACCAGCCATCACACACACCAGACATCAAACACACACACCAGCGATCACACACACACACACCAGACATCACACACACACACCAGCCATCACACACACAAGACATCACACACACATGACATCACACACACATGACATCACACACACACATGACATCACACACACCAGACATCATACACACACACCAGCCATCACACACACACACACACCAGACATCACACACACACACCAGCCATCACACACACAAGACATCACACACACACATGACATCACACACACACATGACATCACACACACACATGACATCACACACACCAGACATCACACACAACAGACATCATACACACACACCAGACATCACACACACACACACCAGACATCACACACACCAGACATCACACACACACACACACCAGACATCACACACACACATACACACCAGACAGACACAACACCCACATACCACACACCAACCTAAACACCATCAGCACTTTCAACGTCTACAAAACATTCCCAATCAATCTACAGTCTCCTGCATTCATTATTTCCACTAATGATAATTAGATTCGCGCGTGGTTTCAATTTAAAAATTAAGCTAAGAAGAAACCGTCCCATACATGCCATCTCTGATACACGCGTCGCCATGACAACGGGAGGAAATAATCTTCAAGAAAATCTGGAACTTTAAGGCCACTTGAAATGGCAGTTCTGACTCCCTCATTCAGCGACAGTCGGCCCAGATATGTTAATTATGCAATAATGAAAATAAACAGCAGACGCAGAATTTCATCAGCGGTCGGAAGAGAACAGATTAGGAGACGGCGGAGGGATACACAACGTAGCTGGACTCTTTGTTTGTGCGGAAGAGGCGGGGGGGGTTAAAAACGGAGGGTTGTCAAATTAACAAGATGAAGAAAATAGTAACAGCGACATTGCGGAAGGATACGGCGTCGAAAAAAAATTATAAAGCCAATAATATTTAAGCGTAGTAATTCACTAAGAACGTTATGGGGTATGTTTTTGTATGTGTTATGTAACCTTTGATTTATGTTTGGTATTTTCAATTAATTCCCTTTGACATATTGGATGCATAGAACTGTGTAGTTGGTTTTTTGATGTGTTTCATTATATACAGGTCCTATGTATAATTAGTTGAATGATATTAAGTGTGGTGCTTTAGTACTTGAATGATATAAATTGTGTTGTATCATTAGTTAAATGATATGATCTGTGGTGTTTGGAGTATCGAATGATAAAACGTGTGGTGTGTGAAGAGCTGTTGAATAGGTAGATGTTTTCAAATATTCAAAAAATTTATTTAAAAAATTACCCTATTTGTTGAGGTAATTGTCATTGTTTTCTCGCGTAAAACTACAAATGATATTCTTCAATAGCTTGAATTACAAGGCTTGGATTTTCTAGTCTAAAACAGCAGGAATCGAATCTAGTGATCACGAAAATGTAATGAAGGACGCTTACACTCCAAGATCCCCAGCATAAAAAAACACATTGAAACAAGCAATAGAACGAAACATCCCAATATGTGCCATTAGCGCCTAGGATGAACGCGGGGTATTTAATCAATAAAATATAGTTTTAGAGTAGTTGCATCGATGTTTTTCAATCTGTTAAAGAGCCTTTCAACAGTTTTAACCCCTGCGCTTTACCCCCCTCCACCCCCACCTCCACATTGAAGCGACTTTCTTTAGACGCCATTGGCCAAAATCTGGGCGGGCCAAATCTGCCAGAACCCGTTAATGATTTTCGTTACTAAAAATAGAAACCGCTCGTGGGGGGAAAAATCTGGCATTCCTCAGTGGAGTGAGTCTATTTGTCAAGAAATTACGGTGTTGACCCTAACAGCAGGAGAATTGAAGAACGTTAGGACATTGTTCGCAGGCCGGACCGAGACATTGACGGCTGTTTCTACCGATACAAAAAGAAAGCTCCAGCAGTGCCCTCTGTTGGCTTGGCTAATCGATTAACAGTACATCAGTAAAGTCGCCTCCCCATCGTCCCCCCACCCCCTTCATCCACCCCCACCCCCGTTCGCCACAGGTTTATATATTTTCCCTTTCTTTTAACACCCTGTTTGCATATTTCATTCCGGGGCGTCTTCAGTGCCGAGTTCTTCGTCAAGGGCCGTAACTGTTATTCTATTTTTTTTTTCATCCACTGGCTTCGTGATGTCGCGCGGTGGACGGGACTTAGCAGGGGCAGACACAAACAAGGGGAATAATCCGCCGGTGGCTGGTGTAGGGGAGACAATGGTTCCGGGTGCGTTTGACGTTTACTATGGCGGCGCGTTAATAAGGGGAGAATTCTAAGGCGGCCGGCAAGCTGACAGGTTAAGCGATTAATAAGTTCAACGGCTAATAACGGCTGTTTTGTCGGGGCGATTGCTGTCATTGATAGAAGTTAGTGTGTCGGAATATAAATGTATAAGTGTTTGTTTTGAATAAATATAGTTTGAATATATGTAATGTATACATATATATATATATATATATATATATATATATATATATATATATATATATATATATATATATATATATATATCGTATTATCAATGTGTGTATTTGTTTGTTTGTTTGTGTGTGTGTGTGTAGCAAAAAAGCACAAGTAGTTCAAAACAATGTTTACGACAATTTTTAATGCAGTATATTCATATATTCCAACGTACCTTAACACTATAGAAATGATAAATGAGTTATAATTAACGGGGATAATGAAGTTAAACCGTGTTAAAAATTTTAAAAGTACAAAATACTGGACTATGACTGAGGACACATTCGATATGGGTGTACTGATATCAAACCCTTACCGCCAGCCTCTAAGGCTAGATCTGAGCGCCCCCACCCCCGGGGCTAAGGCAGCCACACACGTCAAACATCAAGGCTCAAGGATTGTTCCAGAAGCTTCTAAACCTCCCTGGATATGACACAATTTTCTAGACCGCATATGTCCTTCCGTCGCAATTTCGTCCCTCGCTAGTTCAAGTGTTGGAAAAGTTCTTTGAAACCCGCTCTCCACATCCGCCTAATGCTCCACCAAGAGTCCTCCACTTCCGCCCAATGCTCCACCGAGTGCCTCACCAGGCCGAAACTCCGACAAATGTCGTCTGCTTCAGAAGACGCTCCATAACATCCTCTCCGCGGGTTTTTTTTTCTTTCAATATCAAATCTTTCCAAAGTACTTGAAACGAGAAAAGTCGCGAAATTACCACTTGTACAGCCGGTCCAGTCCCCGGGCGGGAAACAACAAACAATAAATGGGGGGGCGGGGGGGGGGGGGGGAGAGATGAGGTTATTTGTTGCCATTGTTATAGAAAAATGAAACCGTTCCAAAAAAAAAATACCATTAAACTACTCAAGTTTATATTTAACCTATTTATACGATTTCGTTGTCGGCAAAGAAGTGGAATTTAAAAACAAAACAAAAAGAAACGAAAGTTGTTTAGTGTTATTTGGACATTAAGGTTCTAGGATAACGTTTGATTTATCAGTGATGATGCATAAAACTAAAGAATGTAACCGTTCGTGGACACGCATAAATAAAGGGTAACAACCCATAACGTCCCCACTGATGTACACAGGAGTCATACGGAACCCAATGTCCCACACAAAGCCTAATGACCAAACTGTCACACACACGTCCTAACTACCCAACCGACCAACGCCCAAGTCCTAACTACCCAACCGACCAACGCCCAAGTCCTAACTACCCAACCGACCAACGCCCACGTCCTAACTACCCAACCGACCAACGCCCACGTCCTAACTACCCAACCGACCAACGCCCAAGTCCTAACTACCCAACCGACCAACGCCCAAGTCCTAACTACCCAACCGACCAACGCCCAAGTCCTAACTACCCAACCGACCAACGCCCAAGTCCTAACTACCCAACCGACCAACGCCCAAGTCCTAACTACCCAACCGACCAACGCCCAAGTCCTAACTACCCAACTATCCCGAGCATGCTCTAACTACCCAACTATCCCGAGCATGCTCTAACTACCCCAGCGACTGACATTATGCCTGTCATTATGCCTGCAATATTTGTCAAACTTATAAAATAAATTAATGTGTCTAAGAAAGACGACAGAGATATTTATTTAACACATGGGTACCCAATCACCAAGAAACAACAAGAAAATTTTTATCTAACAAATTATTTGTTTTATCGGCCTTCTAAATTTTTATTTTTCAAAAATGCATTTTAATTAGACTAATAAGAACTTTAAAAAAGCATTCTAAACAGCATAAAAAATTAATTTTTAATTGTTCGTATTATTTACTCAAACTATTGGTGCTTTTTGATAGATATATGAAACAAACTTGCCATCAATTAGAACCTATGTAACAACAGTCAATGTAGTTATTAAAGTTTGAATCATTTTTTTAATACAATTAATTTTTGAAGTTGTTTCTTTGAGAATTTATTTTTAAATGTTGAAGTTTTTTTTTTTTTTTTTTTTTTTTTTTTTTTTTTTTTTTTTTTTTTTTTGAGAAAAAAAATGAAGTTGTTTATTTTTTTTAGAAGTTTTAAAAGAATGTTTCTTGCTTTCAGACGGCCACGGAGCAACAGTCCAGTTCGACAAGTTCGGCAACGCCCCCGGCAGGTACATGGTCATGAACTTCCAGAGGAACCGCACCACGCGCGAGTACGAGTACCGCGTGGTCGGCACGTGGCACAACGGCCTCAGCGTGAACCAATCGGATATCATCTGGGCCGGGGACACCAAGGACATCCCAAGGTCACGCTGCAGCGAGCCGTGCAACGAGGGGGAGATAAAAAACATGCAGAAGGGCGAGCCGTGCTGCTGGCTGTGCACACGCTGCAACCCGTGGGAGTACATCAAGGACGAGAAGACGTGCGAGAAGTGCGAGGCCGGCATGTGGCCGTACCCCAACAAGACGGGCTGCTTCAGCCTGGAGGTGCAGTACATGTCCTGGAACAGCCTGCACGCCGTCATCCCCATGGTGCTGGCTACCGTGGGCATCATCTGCACCCTCTTCGTCATCAGCCTCTTCGTCATGTTCAACAACACCCCCGTGGTCATGGCCTCGGGGCGGGAGCTCAGCTATATGCTGCTCGGGGGGTGCGTCTTCTGTTACCTCATGACCTTCATCATCGTCGCCCCGCCCTCCACCATCATGTGCGCCGTCCAGCGGTTCGGGGTGGGGTTTGGGTTCAGCGTGATATACTCATCTTTACTCATAAAAACAAACCGAATATCTAGAATATTCGAGAGTGCTAGACGCTCGGCCAAAAGACCGCCCTTCATTAGTCCAAAGTCTCAAATTGTAATGACTTTTATTCTTATACTCATCCAGGTAAGAAGTTGCTAAAATTTTTCTGTTTACTTTGAGAGATTTTAATTTGTTTATATTTAAAATGTTGAGTTTTATGTGACACATACGTTATGTACATAACTAAAAAGACTCAGCACGTGCTGAACATCAACGAGATTTAGCTACAAGTTGCGGGATTTTGCGAGATTTAGCTGCAAGTTGCGAGATTTAGCGAGATGTAGATGCAAGTTGTGAGATTTGGGGAGATGTAGCTGCAAGTTGCGAGATTTAGCGAGATGTAGCTGCAAGTTGCGAGATTCGGCGAGATGTAGCTACAAGTTAGGTTGCGAGATTTGGCGAGATGTAGCGGCAAGGTCCGAGATTTGGCGAGATTTAGCTTCAATTCTCTAGAATTGCCTCTGCGTTTAGAGATTCGGACGCAAGTTGCGAGACTGGCGAGAATTAGCTCTACAAGTTACGAAATCCCAGAAAGGTTGGGAAATTCCTGAAAATTTTTAGTTCATTGCCACGATAAAAAATAATTAACTTTTTTATCATCGTCCTAGGGATATCACGCTAAACACAAAGTTAAATAAAGCGATCCGCGAATATAGAAGATAACCATTCTCCCTCTCCGTGACGTCGTGGCGATAGCACTGGGATGTGGGGTGGGGCGGCAGGGAGACTCCATTATGAACGCAACACGGCAGGAAGCATCTCAGTGACTTACATTACAGTAATTTCAAGGGAAATAACTTCATCTTGGTTGACTTATAAAATTAAATTACAGTTCTAATTTAGGTCCATTTATAACGTTAGCTTTGGTTCATAGATATCTAGACACGCGGTAGGATGGTGTGAGGTTTAAAAAAAATGCCTAATGTAAAAATTTAACCTACGTTCGGGCGTTGTTTCAGAATGGGGGAAAAAAATATCAATGGCCACAAACGAGCAGGAAATGACGTATAAAACCTGGAGTTGGCGGAAATGGAAAAGTGACGAAACAAAAAAAATGGAAGCTCTGAGACTTTCAGGCTCGCAAATTTTATTCCTGCCGCTACTTCCGTTTTAAAATTCCCGTCGAAATGGGTGGCTAAAAGTAGCTGCGAGCTACTGGCGCGGACTAAATCACGGATTATAAAAGAGTATGATTTAAGTCACGCTAAATAGAAGGATATGACTTAAGTCATATGAAATGAAAAGAGTGTTCTCAAATTACATAAAATAAAATGTTACGCAAGTCACGCTAAATAAAATATGTATATGTATATATATATATATATATATATATATATATATATATATATATATATATATATATATATATATATATATATATATATATATATATATATATATATATATATATATATATACATATACATATATATATATATATATATATATATATATATATATATATATATATATATATGTATATATATATATATGTGTGTGTGTGTGTGTATGAAGTTTATTAAATGAATTGGGGTTTCTCAGTGGACGCATGGATGAAGCCGCATATAGTCTCGATATAAATCGAATAGTGTATAAAATATTTTTAAAATCGTATACAGTGTTATACATATAAATGTGGTTATAAAAGTTTTATTTCGACGTTTTGGTTAGACTTTACTAAAGATTGGATGTGTTTGCTGTTTTTGTATTTGAGGTAACCAAACAAAATTTACAAAAAAAAAGCCAAAAAAAAAAAAAAGAAAACAATATGGCTGTTTCATGTTGTTACTGAATGACTACAAACATGGCTGAACTATGTCGTGAGATTAAAAAAAAATTAAAATGTTGTCGCAAAGTTTTGAGTACAAATTACCAGTGGAATTTTCAGATTATCGATCATGGAGTTTAGGTACAGCCAATCAATGTTTATCATACGAAAGTGAAACCGGGTTATAATTTAAGTATAATTTTCCAAGTTCTCCGGACTTACAAGTTTTATACCATCGATTCTAAAAATATTACATTTCTAAAGTATTTTTAGGCTTAAGTTGTTTTTTTTTAAATTAATTACTGCCGCTTTGACGGCAAATTCAAGAAAATACGTTTTTTAAAAATTCATGTCAATGATACGTATTACAGTATCTATGACGGTGCGTCAACAATCAAACAATGTATCCTGTTTGAATTTCGTTGCACTGTGTAACATTTCAGTTCATTAAACGTAATTGTCAGGTGTATAACGAATCGATTTAAAAGTAATTTTATGAAATATAACGTATGCAAGAGCTTAATGATGTTGGCTTAGGCTTCAATTACGTGCATGTTGTAAACATAAGAAACTGATCCCTAAACAATCCCTTGTTGTAAACATAAGAAACTGATCCCTAAACAATCCCTTGTTGTAAACATAAGAAACTGATCCCTAAACAATCCCTTGTTGTAAACATAAGAAACTGATCCCTAAACAATCCCTTGTTGTAAACATAAGAAACTGATCCCTAAACAATCCCAATTCCTTCTATGTGACCGCTTTAAACAAATGTTTTAATTTTAAATTTATGCAAGACATCTAGTAAAGGTGCTTTTTAATATTCTAAGGGCGATAATTTAAGGTTGTGGAGGAGTGGGGTAACTTACAAGTTAGATTATTACTTCCCTTCTAAACTGTTTAGTCACTCTCTTAAACCCCCACTCTTTGAAAAATCTTTGGTTCTTCTTTAATGAAACAACTTTGTTATTACTTGATAAGCAAGCTTTGTTATACCGTGGTTTCTTTGACCTCCCAGCTTTGTTATTCTATAAGTTGTTTTTTTTTTACCAGCCAGCTTTGTTATACCATAAGTTCTTTGACCTCCCAGCTTTGTTATTCTATAAGTTTTTTTTTTTTACCAGCCAGCTTTGTTATACCATAAGTTCTTTGACCTCCCAGCTTTGTTATACCATAAGTTCTTTGACCAGCTAGCTTTGTTATACCATAAGTTCTTTGACCTCCCAGCTTTGTTATACCATAAGTTCTTTGACCAGCTAGCTTTGTTATACCATAAGTTCTTTGATCAGCCAGCTTTGTTATACCCTAAGTTCTTTGACCTCCTAGCTTTGTTATACCATAAGTTCTTTGACCACCCAGCTTTGTTATACCGTAAGTTCTTTGATCATCTAGCTTTGTTATACCATAAGTTCTTTGACCACCCAGCTTTGTTATACCATAAGTTCTTTGATCATCTAGCTTTGTTATACCATAAGTTCTTTGACCACCCAGCTTTGTTATACCGTAAGTTCTTTGATCATCTAGCTTTGTTATACCATAAGTTCTTTGACCACCCAGCTTTGTTATACCATAAGTTCTTTGATCATCTAGCTTTGCTATACCATAAGTTCTTTGACCAGCTAGCTTTGTTATACCATAAGTTCTTTGATCATCTAGCTTGTTATACCATAAGTTCTTTGACCACCCAGCTTTGTTATACCGTAAGTTCTTTGATCATCTAGCTTTGTTATACCATAAGTTCTTTGACCACCCAGCTTTGTTATACCGTAAGTTCTTTGATCATCTAGCTTTGTTATACCATAAGTTCTTTGACCACCCAGCTTTGTTATACCATAAGTTCTTTGATCATCTAGCTTTGTTATACCATAAGTTCTTTGACCACCCAGCTTTGTTATACCGTAAGTTCTTTGATCATCTAGCTTTGTTATACCATAAGTTCTTTGACCACCCAGCTTTGTTATACCATAAGTTCTTTGATCATCTAGCTTTGCTATACCATAAGTTCTTTGACCAGCTAGCTTTGTTATACCATAAGTTCTTTGATCATCTAGCTTGTTATACCATAAGTTCTTTGACCACCCAGCTTTGTTATACCGTAAGTTCTTTGATCATCTAGCTTTGTTATACCATAAGTTCTTTGACCACCCAGCTTTGTTATACCGTAAGTTCTTTGATCATCTAGCTTTGTTATACCATAAGTTCTTTGACCACCCAGCTTTGTTATACCATAAGTTCTTTGATCATCTAGCTTTGTTATACCATAAGTTCTTTGACCACCCAGCTTTGTTATACCGTAAATTCTTTGATCATCTAGCTTTGTTATACCATAAGTTCTTTGACCACCCAGCTTTGTTATACCATAAGTTCTTTGATCATCTAGCTTTGCTATACCATAAGTTCTTTGACCAGCTAGCTTTGTTATACCATAAGTTCTTTGATCATCTAGCTTGTTATACCATAAGTTCTTTGAACAGCTAGCTTTGTTATACAATAAGTTTTTTTTTTTGACCTCCCAGCTTCCAGCAAGCTCGCATATCACTAGGTCAGGTTGCTCTCAAATTGTTTTTTTTGTAGATTTGCAATAGAAGCTAACACTTTAGTAAATCACAAGACCTTTACCATAACCCTAACCCTTTAGTAAATCACTAGACTTTTACCATAACCACCACCTGCCCTTACATAATGAATACCTTCTCCGATCCCCACCCACCCCACCCTCACCACTAAGTACCACCCCCACCTCACCTACCCCGCCCTAACATACCCCGCTCTCACCACCCTCACCTCACCCAGTGAGTACCCCTGCGAGAAAATTAAACTACTCACCACTGGTTGCCCTGTTCAATACTCTGTGTGTATCGGGTGAGGGATGCACGTGATTATTGCCAGAAAACGGTCACATGGTGAGTACATCGACCTGGTGTTGGCCAGCGTTTGGTGAGTTGGTAGTGGACAGAGCTCAGTAGAATATAGCTCCTGATACACGCGAAACTAGAAATACCAAGTAGCTACGTAACTATATATATATATATATATATATATATATATATATATATATATATATATATATATATATATATATATATATATATATATATTAAATTCATTTATATAAAATAATTTAATTGTATATATATATATATATATGGGCTATATATATATATATATATATATATGGGCTATATATAAATATATATATATATATATATATATATATATATATATATATATATATATATATATATATATATATATATATATATATATATATATATATATATATATATATTTATATATATATAATCTGAAAAATAATTACGGTACCACCAGTAAACCACATTATGATATAATATTGTTATACTTGCTTGAGCTCAGTCATCAAGCAAGGAGCCTTAAACACGCACTCCACCGTAAAGTAATGATGAAGAAAGTTGAATTTTTGTTCTGATATAAATTATCTGTTTGGATTATTATTGAAACAACGATAGACTTAGTCGAAGGTATATAAGTCTTTAAACCTACATAAACCCTAGTTGTTGTCATATACATAAGCCCAGCAATTATCCTAACAGTTGTCCCATGTCTGGCCCTAACCCTAACGTTCGTCACACCTTGACACTATAAAACCTCTGTACTTTCATCACGTCTCAGAACCTTGTCATGGTAAACAGTAGCCCATACTTGAGAGTACATTTAAATAACATCATATATTTTACATAACGTTTAAAGAATATCATATATTTTACAGTACTGTTAAATAATGTCATATATTTTACAGAACTGTTAAAGAATATTAATTTTTTTACATAAATGTATGCAGCATTTAACATTTACTACAAAATATACACTTGATTGACTCAGTGGCGTAGCGAGGTTGGGTGTCACCCGGTGCAGCACTTAATGGTGTCACCCCCACCCCAGAGGCGTAGCGACCCTTCCCGGGGACAAATTTTCGATTTGCCCCCTCCCCCTCAAACTTCCGATTTGCACCCCCCTCAAGTTTTTCTCTATATATTTTGCTATTTTTTGCCCTGGTGTCACCCCCCTAAATGGTGTCACCCGGTGCGGTCCGCACCCCCCCCCCCCCTCGCTACGCCTCTGGATTGACTGCATATTATAATATTTTACAGAGTAAAGACTTATATCACCACACTGTAATGTACACTCTATATCATACTACACACTGTAACGGGAGATGTATTATGTGTTACACTTCATCTTTTACCATAAAATAACCCCCCCCCCTCCCCTCCGCTTGTAATTTAAAAAGTCAACAACGCGAAATAGAAATACATTTGATTTCAACCAGAAAACGAAGCCAATAATTTTATTTAGGAAAGAAATTCAGTTTTTAAAATGCAATTATCGATTTGTAGCTTCCCCTTCCTCGGTGCTGTGGATATCTCAGTTCGTTCAGACTTGATCAAAGAGAGGTTAGTGGCACTAACACATCCTCATTGCCACCTCTGATCAAAGTGTTAGTGGCACTAACACATCCTCATTGCCACCTCTGATCAAAGTGTTAGTGGCACTAACACATCCTCATTGCCACCTCTGATCAAAGTGTTAGTGGCACTAACACATCCTCATTGCCACCTCTGATCAAAGTGTTAGTGGCACTAACACATCCTCATTGCCACCTCTGATCAAAGTGTTAGTGGCACTAACACATCCTCATTGCCACCTCTGATCAAAGTGTTAGTGGCACTAACACATCCTCATTGCCACCTCTGATCAAAGTGTTAGTGGCACTAACACATCCTCATTGCCACCTCTGATCAAAGTGTTAGTGGCACTAACACATCCTCATTGCCACCTCTGATCAAAGTGTTAGTGGCACTAACACATCCTCATTGCCACCTCTGATCAAAGTGTTAGTGGCACTAACACATCCTCATTGCCACCTCTGATCAAAGTGTTAGTGGCACTAACACATCCTCATTGCCACCTCTGATCAAAGTGTTAGTGGCACTAACACATCCTCATTGCCACCTCTGATCAAAGCGGGGTTAGTAGCACCAATACATCCTCATTGCCACCTCTGATCAAAGCGGGGTTAGTAGCACCAATACATCCTCATTGCCACCTCTGATCAAAGCGGGGTTAGTAGCACCAATACATCCTCATTGCCACCTCTACTTAAAGAGGAGTTAGTGGCACTAACACATCCTCATTGCCACCTCTGATCAAAGAGAAGTTAGTGGCACCAATACATCCTCATTGCCACCTCTGATCAAAGAGGGGTTAGTGGCACTATTACATCTTTATTGCCCCTCTGGTCAAAGAGGGTTTTTTCTATCCTCCTGCGCCAATTGTTTCGTTATTTTTCAAACCGATAGTGTAGCCTATTTGTGTTGTCTACAACAAGCCTCTGTATCTCTCACAGCTGACGTAAAATATAACATGTCACAATGCTGA
The DNA here is from genome assembly GCF_028476545.2 of Physella acuta. Lineage (NCBI taxonomy): Eukaryota > Metazoa > Mollusca > Gastropoda > Physidae > Physella > Physella acuta. Next base: position 119,513 of record NW_026731788.1, read on the forward strand.
CGTAAAACGTAAAACATGTTACACAGCTGACGTAAAACGTAACTCACGTTACACAACTGACGTAAAACGTAACACATGTAACACAGCTAACGTAAAACGTAACACACGTTACACAACTGACGTAAAACGTAACACACGTTACACAACTGACGTAAAACGTAACACACGTTACACAACTGACGTAAAACGTAACACACGTTACACATCTGACGTAAAACGTAACACTTTTTTCCCATTTTGGGGACTACTTTGTGATACATCACCAGGTCAACGACATTCCTTCACTCTCACCACCGTCCCGCCCCTCCCTCCCCCACCCTCTATTTACAGTGCCTGGTACCGACCGTGCGTGCCGTTAGACCACGGGCACCGAGGCCTAGTGTGCTGGAGGGGGGAGGGGGGGCATAATTGAAGTGAGACCAGATCACAGAAGAGGTAACATCTAATTCATGAGTTATGCCATCAATTATGCCCGGGCACTGAGCTGATGTCATGGCTTCTCATTACCGGTGTCTCGTTTTTTTTTCCTACCAGATTTTTATTCCGCTGTCTCGTGTAGGAACTAGCTAGGGTTGGGGAGCGTCGATTCTCGATTACCATCATTCGGTGTTGGGTGTTTTTTTTTTAAAGAACAAAACGAAGGGTAAAATTTTAACCCATAATATTTCTAAACTGGACAGAAAAAATTTATACCCCCTTTTTACAATATTGAAAGAAAAAGTAGTGGTTTGGGAGAATGAACGCAAGCGACATTTGTTTCGTGGATTTAATTGAACTGTAAAACTGAGATTTTTTATTTTTTATATCTAAGCAGCGTTCAGTCTAATAACGGATGTTAGGCTTAAAAGCTTTGCCTGATTTTTATAGTGTTTTTTTCTGAATCATGTATGTATTTACATGTTGCATGCAGTTTATGTGTTTGCGTTCTATCAAAAATGTCCTTCGTTGATAATTTGTGAAAGGTTTAACATAATGTCATCTGTTGGTAATTCGTTGAGGGTTTAACATGAGTTGATGTCGTTTGTTTTTAATTTGTCAAAAGTTTAGCATAATGCACTTCGTTGCTAATTATTTGAAGGTTTAACAAAATGTCCCTTGTTGCTAATTTGTAAAGGGTTTAAAAAATGTTCTTAGTTGTTAATTTGTCAAAGGTTTAACATAATGTTCTTAGTGAGGTCATTATGTTAAACCTTCAACAAATCAACAATAAAGAAATTTATGTTAAACGTTTGTAAAAAGTTTAACATCATGTTCTTTATTGTTGATTTGTTGAAGGTTTAACATACGGTCCGTCACGGCTTGCTGGTAAAGTGGGTTAGTACAAATTGGGTTAACGTTTAACTGGTTTGTTTCGACCTTCAATGTTACTGCTACACGGTGTTAATACTACCAGCCAGAGGCGTCGCAAGGGGAGGGGGGTAGGGGTGTGACACTATGACGTAAACATTCAAACTATAGAGAAAGCAATGCAACGCCCAGCTGTATTAATAACCGACTATTTTATAAACATCATTAGTATTAAATGTGAACACTTTAAAGCAATTACCGGGTGGAGGGGGGGGGGGAACTGGCACCAACTGCAAAATTTACAGAGGAAAAAAGGGAGGGGGATGACACCATAAGGTGTTGTACCGAGTGACACCCGACATAGCGACGCCACTGCTACTACCCATGTTTTATTTCAGTCAGGTGCTAAGTTTGAATCCTGATTGTGGATAATGTGCTGAGCTTATTAATGAATCAATGGCACCTTTTGTGGCGCACCTATGACAGTAACATTATAGATAACATCTATCAAATTGTTGTAGCTGACATCAAATGTTGTAGTTGACATCAAATGTTGTAGTTGACATCAGATGTTGTAGTTGACATCAGATGTTGTAGTTGACATCAGATGTTGTAGTTGACATCAGATGTTGTAGTTGACATCAGATGTTGTAGTTGACATCAGATGTTGTAGTTGACATCAGATGTTGTAGTTGACATCAGATGTTGTAGTTGACATCAAATGTTGTAGTTGACATCAGATGTTGTAGTTGACATCAGATGTTGTAGTTGACATCAGATGTTGTAGTTGACATCAGATATTGTAGTTGACATCAAATGTTGTAGTTGACATCAAATGTTGTAGTTGACATCAAATGTTGTAGTTGACATCAAATGTTGTAGTTGATATCAAATGTTGTAGTTGACATCAAATGTTGAAGCTGACGTCAAATGTTGAAGCTGACGTCAAATATTTAACTGGCCTCTAGTTTTTACGTGAGCAACTAAACCGGGAGTGATCTCCCCTAAACTTTCTCGAATATTCTTATATGACTTGGAATATAGACTCAACATATGTACACCAAATGTGTACCTGACACCAATTTTGTACACCAAATTTGTAACTCACACCAAATTTGTACCACACACCTAATCCCTGACATCAAATCTATATTTACAATTTTTACCTGACTCAACATTTGGACCCAACTCAGAATTTGTATCTAGCATGCTGCAGTTTATTTACTCAACTCATCCAACTCGCCACTAGTTTACCATTAATTCGTACCTAGCATGCTGTAGTTTATTTACTCAACTCGCCCAACTAGCCACTAGTTTAATTTGTACCTAGCATGCTGTAGTTTATTTACTCATCTCACTCAACTAGCCACTAGCTCACCAGCAACGTGACCCCCTCGCCGTGTCGCCGAGCTGTTGTCTTGTGCGCTGGTTAATCCCGAGAAAATTGAGTGTAAATTGCCCTTGTTTGTTTCATCACAGTTATGTCCCTTGCCGGGAAAAGATCGCTAATCAGGGCACTGTCTCCGTGATGAGAGAAACGACTATTAGGTTTTCCACCATCGCGTGGCGGTAAAATATTTCAGCAACTTTAGCCTTTAACGTTGTCAAAATGAGTTGGTTAGTGCTTGAGAGATGGGGCCGATGGGAGAAAGAAAAAGGGGGGGGGGGGGGGGGGAGAAGGGAGGTAATCTTCTCTCAAAAGAAGGAGGTAACTTCGTGTCTAAAATTTTGTCGGAGACTAAAGGCACGAAAATTAACTTGAAAATTAAATTTGGCCGATAAAAATACGTTTTTAAAAATCTGGCAACAATTTGAGCAAACAATTTTGGGAAAACCCGGAAAACAAACAGTATAGCCGAAGGGAAAATTTCATTTTTTTTCGGTGTTGAAAATAAGACACATGCAGGAAATTACGCCCATAAAAATAGACAGAAAGGGACGCAAACAGAAATTATAGCAGGGTAAAAATTTGGTAAAAGAAAAAGAAAATAGACTGAGTTATCAGGACACTGTTATTAAAAAAAATTATATTCGGCCACAACAAACGGCAAAAAAAAGTTTGGGATGATTAAAAACCCGAATGTGGGGGATGTGTCTAATAAGCAACAGCTACACACGACACGTAATGCGAGCAGGCCAAGCAGAAGTAAAGGGTGGGGATGGGGGGGGGGGAGAATTTCATTCCGTGTTGTTCACAAATGATGTCATGTTGCTCTGATTGAATGATTGATGTTGGTTCAGCTTGATGTGATAGAGTGATTGATGGATGGCGAGAATGTTTGGCTGGTGAATGCTTGGTTTGTGGGTCATGTTTGTAGTTTGTAGTTCCCTGGTCAATTTTTTGTTGGTCAGGTTTGTAGTTGTCTAGTCGATGCTTGGTTTGTGGGGTCATGTTTGTAATTGGCTGGTCACTGTCTGGTTTGTTGGTCATGTTTGTAGTTTGTAGTTGGCTGGTCATTGTCTGGTTTCTTGGTCAGGTTTGTATTTGGCTGGTCAATGCTTGGTTTGTTGGTCATGTTTGTAATTGACTGGTCAATGTCTGGTTTGTAAGTCATGTTTGTAGTTTGTTGTTTGTAGATGTCTAGTAGATGCTTGGTTTGTATGTCATCCCAAATCCACTTGCAGTTTTTCTGTCTTCCCTCTAGGCCGTACGCCGAATATAAAACCCCGCATCGCCTTGAAGACTCGCTTTGTCTGGCCACATTATTTACCCATTAAGTCATGCAAATGAGTTCGGCCAATCAACGACCTCGTGTCATACGATGCTGCATTTAAAAAGGTTACTAGCTCGGCACTTGTGCACAAAACTCCGCACAATTTAAAGCTGAATTTTCATGGTCGCTTAGCCAAGAGTCAACGTGACATTTGCTATGCCAAACAACTAAAAATTTAAACCAATGGTTTCAAATGTCAACATTTGTTTAATTTTTTTTTCACCTCTTAACTAGCTTGTTATTTCTGTGAGGTTGTTGTTGTTTTTTTTAACCTCATCTAAAGAGGCGTCGCTGTTCCGGGGTGTTGACTCCGGCGTGGTCAAAAAATACCCACTCGAACCAAACACTAACTCAAACCATAACACGCTGGAACTGTGAGTTAACAGAAATAAGTTGCATCAAGACCTAACTCTAACCATAACACGCTGAAAGCGGAGGCTCAAATATATTCAAATATTTTCTTCTAACTGAATGTCCTTAAAGCGCATGGTTGCTGAACCGAAAAGTACCGAGTTCGTACCCACGGGCAGATGAGGCTGAGAAAAGCCACATATATAGGAGAGGCAACTCCAAAATCAAATAACTACTGTTTTTTAGTAAGATTCTTCTTGGTTGGACAAAGGCTATGGAAGTAAATCCAAAGAGAAAAGCAAACTAAAATAGGATTGAACTGCCTATATGAAGCATGACAAGTTGACACCTAATACTTAATTGTGTTGGATGAAATCCCGTCCAATACTGCATTGAAGAACGAAGAAATAGTTTTAACTCAAACCATTACATAAATTAGATTCTTCTGCAGTAAATTTATTATGTTAAAATAATAAGAAAAATAATCAGTTCAATATTTTAAAAAAATTAATTAAAAGATATTTTTATCAGTAGTTACATTCTAAACTGTAAAGCAATATACAATAATAATTGCTGCAGTTGAAAGCTATCTGAAGAGTCTTAGCATGGCTTAAAAATTTTTTCGACACAAGCTACTTTTTTTTCTGAGATGTCGAATATTTAAATGCCCAATTAACACCCCCCCCCCCCGCCCCAACACTTCACCCATCTTTGTTGCTCGTGGTTTGATTCCGCTGACCATCCCCACTACATCCCCACCACACTCCTCACCACATCCCCACCCCACCCCACTCACCCCCACCCCTCCTCACCACATCCTTCCCCTTCGCTGCCCCTTCCCCTTAGATTAATCGGTGTACTATTTGCAGCGTCACGTAGCAAGGATCTGACATGCAGGTAATGAAATACACCCTCCTCCCTCCCAACCCTCCTCTCTCACACTCCCTCCTCTCTCCTTCTCTCCCACAACCTCCTCCCTTCATCTCTCCCACACCCTCCTCTCTCCATTTCTCCATATCTCCCACCCCGTCCTCCCTCAATTTCTCCCACCCCGTCCTCCCTCAATTTCACATCTTCCCTCTCTCTTCCCACCTCTCCTCCCTTTCTGTCTCCTTCCCTCCCTGTCTCCCTGTTCCTTCCATCCTTCCATCCTTCCATCCTTCACTACAGCATACTATCCCTCCCTCCCTCATCCCGCCTCTCTTAGTCTCACCTCCCATGTATTCTCTCTTTTACCTCCCTTTCCATATACATTCTCTCACTCCATCTTTCCCTCACTCCAACTCTCACCACGCATCGCCCTCCCTCTCGCCCTTACTGTTTACTCCCCCTCCCACTCTTTCATCTCCCCTTCCCATGTCCTCCCATCCACGACAAACAATCATCAAAGCTCGTTCCCTCACATCTAATAACACCTTTCATCGTGTTTCCCAACCAGAATGTCTCCTTCCTCCTTCCCTCTCCTTCTCTTTCCCCCGCCCTCCTCCATCCAGAACTAACGTCATTTAAGCCCCTCCAGTTTCACAGCAAGATGAATAGACAGTGTATTGTGTTAACAAAGCTCCAACATCGAACAGTGTAGTTTTGACAAAATTGATAGCAAACCTTAGCATCCACTTGACCAGTTCATCTTTGTCTTTGTGTTTAGCTGAACAGTTGGGGGGGGGGGGGGGGGCTTGCAGGGGTGGGGTTCTCTTGATGCTGTTGACCCCATGATCCACCGATTCTACCCGTGATCCACTGACTCTAATACTGACCCCGTAATCCACATCATCCACTCTGTTTCTGATCGCATAATCCACCAACTCTACTACTGACCCCATAATCCACCAACTCTACTACTGACCCCATAATCCACTAACTCTACTGCTAACACCTTAATCCACCAACTCTACCCGTAATCCACCAACTCTACTGCTGAGTCCCATAATCCACCAACTCTACTACTGACCCCATGATCCACCGACTCCCCTATGATCAAATGCAAGAAGCTACCTGTTATTCCTCCATTAGTTCCACTCTCAGCGTTATGACAGGGTTTTAACTTCAGCAAACTCCGTCAACTGTAACTCCTGTTATCATCAGAGGCGTAGCGACCCTTCCCGGCGCCCGGGGACATACTTTCAATTTGGCGCCCCCCCTAAGGTCGGCGCCCGGGGACATATGTCCCCCCCCCGCCCCCCCCCCCCTCGCTACGCTACTGGTTATCATCACTAATTGTTAAAGAATTTGTTGAAACTTTTAGATTTGATGATTGCATTTTTTTCCAACTTTATTTATTTAAAAAATTAATTACGTTATCTTTTATAAATAACGATTTATTTTCTTACAGAACATGTAAGAACAGGTGTGCTTACATCTCGCGTTACGTGTTTATTAACAAGTTATTTATTTGCTTACATCTCCTTATTTTGTTTATATGTCGAGTGATCCTTTTGTATAGGCCATAATATTCTTTCTGCCTAATCTGAAACATTTACTTTATGGCACTTAGTACGTCAAGGTGCTAAAACCACATATTAAACCCACAAGAAGTAATTAGCTGTCGTGGAAGATCCCTTGTTCCCAGTCATTTTCTTCTCTTTCTCAATGCTATTATCTAAGCAAAACGTTACTTTCGCGTGTAAATAACGTTTGATACAGCTGCACCATAAATATAAAAGTATGCAAGCAGATTCATAAACTTGAAATGTTTCTGTGACTTAATAGCTATAACAAATTAAAGGCTTTCAGTGTGTTCTGATTGCATACACTATCGCTGCCCCCATAACCGAGAACAGCCCAGTACAAACGTGACAGGGTCCGTTGTTTGTAGGGAGAAAATAATTTTCACGTGAATTAGAGAACACCATTAAGTGCCGGCGTGTTACCGTGTTGGTCAACACATCGCCGGAGTTCCGGTTAGACCAGTCGGCACGGAGCACGGAGGTGCCGGGGATAACGGCCGGCACTAGTCGCAGGTGCCGGTTGCCGTGCGATTGACTTCTGGCATGCGATAGAGCGGTTGAAAAGTGTGAAGGGACGGTAAAAACATCGTCAAGCTCCGTGTAGTGAAGGTCTTTAGGTCAAAGGTCTTTTGGTGCGTTCTCGTTAGTTGTAGGTCGTTGAGTCGATTGTGTCATTTGATGTTAATGTTAGGGCCAAATGTGTCATTTGGTGCGTTCTCTTTGAAGTTTTAGGATTAAATGTCATTTGAGGTTTACTCTGTTAAAGGTCTTTGTATTATATATATATATATATATATATTACTCGGTGTGTACTATTCTGTTGAAGGTCTTCATATCAATTATGTCATTTAGTGTCACTTGGAGTAAGTTCTTCTGCTAAAGGTCTTTAGGTCATAAAACATATAATTTGGTGTATTTACGTTCAAGGTTTTGTTTCAATTATGTCATTTGGAATGTGCTCTCCTGTTGAAGGTTTTTATATCAATTATGTCATTTGAAGTCTGCTCGTTTATTGATCTAAGGTGTCATACGTGTCTGCTTATTCGGTGAAGGTCTTTAGGTCTGTCATTTGTAGTGTTCTGTATTAAATTAAGGACTTGAGATACCCAAATACTTTGGTTTCTTTTTCTCCAGAGAAACAACAGTACTAAACAAATAGTTAGTTATGATTATTTTATAACCTAATCGTGATTCAACTGTGATGGAATGGAAATACAATTTCTGGAGTTCAAATTGCTTCGTTATAAATCTATCCACTTATATGTCTTGGTGAAATTAATTTAATGTGTTGCTTTCGCCAATAGAAATGTCAATCACACTTTAGAACAGACGGTCGGAACAGGTAGATGAAGTAGAGCTCATCTGTTTCTTTTATCTCAGAATGTAGTAAGATAGTATGATCAGCAGTATACCTAGTCGCGTAGACTTCCCCCGATTCACTAGGTTACCGTTAGAGCTTAGTGGACTCAGGGACGCCCTACGGTCTAAAGCCCATGAATCTAACTCGAAAAGGCAGTCAGCCATTGTAGCTGTCATCCGAATATGCCACCTTAGCGCTGCTGTCATTCAATCATCAACATACAGTTGAGGTCACCAAACTGTTGAGGTCACCAAACTGTTGAGGTCACCAAACTGTTGAGGTCACCAAACTGTTGAGGTCACCAAACTGTTGAGGTCACCAAACTGTTGAGGTCACCAAACTGTTGAGGTCACCAAACTGTTGAGGTCACCAAACTGTTGAGGTCACCAAACTGTTGAGGTCACCAAACTGACATCTGGCAACTGCCCCCTGAACAATGACGTCATACAACAATCCGCCATACTTCTCTCACCGATTCTCTCTTCACGACCTTCTTTCAACTGTCCACAAGAATCTAAGGTCAAGGGTTAAATGTCACTCAACACGTGACCTCATTTGACCTCTCCCATTCGAGCAGGTGACAGGTGATTGGCAGCTGACCAGATACAAGTCTGGCCAACATTAGCAGGAATACAGTTAACCCTCTAGCTCCCATACAACAAGGACATCCTACATTCACACGGTCCACACAATACAGTTAACCCTCTAGCTCCCATTTCTACAAGGACACCTCACATGTACCGCGCCATACAGTTAACCCTCTAGCTCCCATACAGTTAACCCCATAGTTCCCACACAACAAGGACACCTCACATGTACCGCGCCATACAGTTAACCCTCTAGCTCCCATACAGTTAACCCCATAGCTCCCACACAACAAGGACACCTCACATGTACCGCGCCATACAGTTAACCCTCTAGCTCCCATACAGTTAACCCTCTAGCTCCCATACAGTTAACCCATAGCTCCCATACAGTTAACCCTCTAGCTCCCATACAGTTAACCCTCTAGCTCCCATACAGTTAACCCTCTAGCTCCCATACAGTTAACCCATAGCTCCCATACAGTTAACCCTCTAGCTCCCATACAGTTAACCCTCTAGCTCCCATACAGTTAACCCTCTAGCTCCCATACAGTTAACCCTCTAGCTCCCATACAGTTAACCCTCTAGCTCCCATACAGTTAACCCATAGCTCCCATACAGTTAACCCTCTAGCTCCCATACAGTTAACCCATAGCTCCCATACAGTTAACCCTCTAGCTCCCATACAGTTAACCTCTAGCTCCCATACAGTTAACCCTCTAGCTCCCATACAGTTAACCCTCTAGCTCCCATACAGTTAACCCATAGCTCCCATACAGTTAACCCTCTAGCTCCCATACAGTTAACCCTCTAGCTCCTATACAACAAGGACATCCTATATTCACACGGTCCACACAATACAGTTAACCCTCTAGCTCCCATACAGTTAACCCATAGCTCCTATACAACAAGGACATCCTATATTCACACGGTCCACACAATACAGTTAACCCTCTAGCTCCCATACAACAAGGACACCTCACATGTACCACGCCATACAGTTAACCCTCTAGCTCCCATACAGTTAACCCTCTAGCTCCCATACAGTTAACCCTCTAGCTCCCATACAGTTAACCCTCTAGCTCCCATACAGTTAACCCTCTAGCTCCTATACAACAAGGACATCCTATATTCACACGGTCCACACAATACAGTTAACCCTCTAGCTCCCATACAACAAGGACACCTCACATGTACCACGATACAGTTAACCCTCTAGCTCCCATACAGTTAACCCTCTAGCTCCCATACAGTTAACCCTCTAGCTCCTATACAACAAGGACATCCTATATTCACACGGTCCACTCAATACAGTTAACCCTCTAGCTCCCATTTCTACAAGGACACCTCACATGTACCCCCCCCCCATACAGTTAACCCTCTAGATCCCATACAACAATGACACCTCATAAGTAAACAATTAACCCTATAGCTCCCAAATAACAAGAACACCTCACATGTACCCCCCCCCCCCATACAGTTAACCCTATAGCTCCTATACAACAAGGACATCCTACATTCACACGTCCGAAACAAGACAGTTAACTCTATATAACCCACACAACATCCTATATGTATAAATTAACTTAACCAACTCCCCTCCCTCGCATATACGTGGTTTGAAGATTCAGAATTATGTGACTTAACAAAACTGTAAACAACCAATTACTTTAAAGACGAACATTGTGCTTCTTTTCACATCAATGAGAGGGTGTCTCTCTGTCTCTCTGTGTGGAAACTTTACCTAGAGGTGGAGAGAAAATTGACAAAAACAAAAAAACAAATGAAAACAAATATATGCAGAAAGAAATTTGTAAATCATTTTAAACAATTACATTGTTGCACCTGCATAATCATTATAAAACGATGATTCTAATTTATAAATATCCAGCAATTGGATGTTTAGATTTTAAAATTTTTTTTTTTTGCTTCTTGTCGAAATTGTTTGAAGTTAACTTTTGATAGTTAAAAACCTTAAGGGCTATGGTTTTGCTTTTAGATACAATGCGGTAATCCAGCCAGATCAAATACTATTATCTGTTTAAGATACACTCATATGTCTGTAGCTGTGTCGATATATAACTTACTTCTCTTTTAAATAACAGCTGTATTTATTATCTAGTTATTCATTTGTTATCTATCTCTGCCTCTCTCACTATCTCAGTCTCTCTTTCGATCTTTCTGTCTCCCACATAGACATACGACACATAATATTCATCGAACACTTGTTACTATTTACATTAAACAAGTACTGTTGTAAGTTTAAGCCTTTTGTTAAATCTGTCAGTTTATTTAGTCTCTAGTGCAGCATTAGAATTAGCCCAAGTATTTCAGGTTATAACTATGTTTGTTTACAAGGCGATGTCTTCTTTTGGATGAATAAAATAATTTTTTTAAATGGGCTAAAAGATATGGGTCCGTTCACCTAAACTGTTTATTTGTGTTAAACTTGTGAAAACAAAATGACCTTGACCTTTCCACCCGCAGGTGCTGTTTACGTTTGTCTGGCTTCTCCTGGAGCCCCCGGGCACACGCCTTGTGTACCCCGACACCCGGGAGCCGGTGGTCATCCGGAAATGCCAGAGCGACGACATCTCGTTCCTGATCTCGCTTGTCTACAACATGTTGCTGATCATCATCTGCACCGTGTACGCCGTCAAGACGAGGAAAATTCCAGAAAACTTCAACGAATCAAAATTCATCGGCTTCTCCATGTACACCACCTGCATCATCTGGCTAGCCTTTGTGCCTATCTATTTTGGTACCTTACATTCGTTTAGGGTGAGTACCATGGCTAGCCTTTGTGTCTATCTATTTTGGTACCTTACATTCGTTTAGGGTGAGTACCCTGGCTAGCCTTTGTGCCTATCTATTTTGGTACCTTTCATTCGTTTAGGGTGAGTACCATGGCTAGCCTTTGTGTCTATCTATTTTGGTACCTTACATTCGTTTAGGGTGAGTACCCTGGCTAGCCTTTGTGCCTATCTATTTTGGTACCTTTCATTCGTTTAGGGTGAGTACCATATTGTTCAGGGTGAGTGCGATATGATTTTGGATAAGTACGATGTTGTTTTGGGTGAGTACAATATTGTTTATGTGTGAATACGATATTTTAGGGTGAGTACGATAGTTTAGGGGAGTATGCTATTATTTAGGGTGAGTACGATACTGTTTTGGGTGAGTACGATATTGTTTTGGATGAGTAAGATATTTTAAACGGTGAGTACTATATTGCTTGGGGTGATATTATTTTGGGTGACTACGATATTATTCAGTTTTAAAGTTAGGTATAAAACTCTAGCACCACAACCAGTTTCATACAGTTTTCTGTACATTTGTTATCTCACCCTAAATGGATATATATATATATATATATATATATATATATATATATAAATTTTCGTTGGAAATCAGAGATAAATAAAGAAATACACTTTACATTCTAAGATAAATTCTCAGATATTGAAAAATAATATATACATTGCATAGGCTTGATTGCTTAGAAGAGGAGTGATCTCCAACGTATGTGAAATGGTTATGAGACTACGTGCACAAGATTATGTGCGTCTTACGTAAGGTTCCTAATGAACAGCGAGCCTGTAAGGTTATGTGACAGGTTTGAAGGAAATTTTCTGTTGATGACGTCGCTGCAAAAAGAAATGGTTGACAATCCCTGCCCTAATTACGGACCAGCACCAAAAAAATTGGACATCAGGTCATGCCCGCCTACACACCTACACAAGATTCCATTCCTGGGTGGGCCATCAAACTTCTGACAGCCAGCAAAGCTTCCAGAAGCTTCCAGAACCTGCAGCCTAACCTGGCATTCACCAGCCGGAGACCCGGGCATCAGGGTAGAGGACAGCTCGGCCAATCAGTGTCAGGATGATGACGGACTGCGCTTTTTTGTTTCATTAGTTTGTTGTCATTAAAATTTGATAATCACACAATCGGATTATCTAATCACCAGGAGAAATGAGCTACTTCTCTTAATGAGCGGAAAACGATAATCACCCGGCTAAAAATTGGATTTAGAAAGGATGGGGAAAGAAGGAAGATCGTTTAGAATATTATTATAGGTTCAGCATCCTCATATAAATACGTATAAACATATAAATAAATAAATATATTATTATATGTATAAATGTGTATAAATTTTTATATATATATATATATATATATATATATATATATATATATATATATATATATATATATATATATATATAAAGAGAGAGTGAGAGACAGAGAGATACTTATTATACACTTGTGTTTGTCAAATGAGGCTCTGCTATTGCATGCAACAATTCTAAAGCAAAAATACAGATGTATCAGTTGAAGGTGGTGACTTTATGGGCTATAAAACTATTGGATTAATGTAGTCTCCGTGATATAAAACTGTATTCGTTATTAAAACAGTTTAAAGTCACAAAGACTGAATTTCTGCATATACTTTAAATACATTATTTTATTAGTTTGAATGAGAACTTGCAGTATTATAGAAATCTTAAATTATTTTTTAACTTAAGACTAAAAGTACCGTAAAAGTTTAAATTATGTATTTATTCATTTTTTTAAATAGAGATTCTAAATCATACATTTATTTTATATGGGATGAATGCTTACACTATAAACCACAAAACTATTATTTTAATCAAGATTTACCGTTCTGAGGACACCTTAAATTATACGTAAATTATTGTTTAAACGAAGGCTTACAGTAATGTGGAAACCTTAACGCTTAAGTTAAATGATAAGCTAAATCAAGATGGACGGCCCAACTTATCTCATAAGTGTGTAGCCTACCTTTCACTGAATGAATCTTCTCCATTCATGACATACCCGTTCATTAACCTTTAATTAGAGCGTCATTTGGCTGAAGTAATTCCAATTACACAAAGTTAATTTGGAGAAATCGGCTGCACATGTACCAGCAGTGAAGTGTATGAACCAATTGATCTGTCACTCTAGTATAAGGCCTGGTGTTAGGCTGTTTTGTTGTGGACAGCAGAACATCGGTTTGCCTTAAAATTACACTCACACAAAATTAAACAGATGCGGGATACGTTTAGTGCTATGTGTGAAAGGGAAGGTGGTGAGGTGATTTTAATGAATAGAGGTTGCAACTTAGTAATGTTAAGTGTGGCGCACTACATTTAATCACGGATAGCCCATGGGAAGCACAAGGATGCAACTACCCCGCTCCAGAATGGCACTCTCTTGAGTTCAGCCCATATCAGTCCTGCATCCCTTGCTTCTCTTTCCCCAGTCCTTCTGTTGTTTCCTTATAGTTTTGATACCCCAGGTCCACATCTGGGATCGTTTTGAGAGTCAGGAGTTTGGTCATAAGGCGTCTCGGAGGCTTTCACTAATATGTCAGCGACTCTGCTAAATAGGAACCTTCTCGGCCAAGTTGATATTGGGTTGGTGTATTTCGTTTCTGTGGCTTTTTCAACCAGATACGGGACCCACTTTGGCGGGGGTTAAAGTTACGTGTAGTGATGAGTTAGTGTTTTAAAAAGTATTTGGGGGGGGGGGGGGGGTAAACATGGTCAACGCAATGTATCTTGGGCACAAAATGGAAAAGATGAAACTGGTTAAGTTAATTAATGGTTTGTTATGAGGTTACACGTATTTTTTTTTAATGTTTAATCTAGTTCAAATACTAATATTTTAGAAGTATAACCTTAGTATTTGTATTTTTATTTTATTTTGGTTTAGGTCCAGGTTTATTATTATGGCTAAACTGCTGGCATTTATTTGTTGTTTCTAAAAAGTTTATGCAGGTCCAAGCAAGATTTATTGCGTGTTTTTTTTTAAAGTTTCTTAAAGCTTGAAGCCTGTCCATGCATACGATGAATGGTGTTTATGATGTAGGTACAGCCCATAGACAGTCGATTCACCAGATCGATTTTGTTTCCCACTGTGAGGGAGCGCATAAATATCACGCGCTTTTTACACGTGACGAGTATCAATGCAATTTGACGTCATCCGAATGAGCGTGCAGAAAAATAAAAAAATAAAAACAGACAAAAAATAAAATTAAAATAAAAATTAACCAAATTATTTTTTGTGTGAAACAAAAGCACCGTCTGGAAGATAGGAAGCGGGTTCCGCTTTTATCTGAGCAGATACACTTCCTGTGATTTTTTTACTCTACATACTTCAAAGAGTTTACCTTGCGCGTTTTTAATCAATACATTATCGCTCCTAGTCAGTACATTTTAACTCGTAACATTCAACAGCAAAAGAATGTCACATTTTAAAAGAAATCGCCCCAACAGAAATGAATTAGGTAAAGTTAAAATACTTTTACCACAAATCCCCTAGCTGAACTCAATTTTGATCATCAACAAATCAATATTAGTTGAATACATAGAGGCCTACCCTATTGAAAATCGTATGTTTACATAACACCACGAAAGTATATGGCCGTGTGAAAGCTTTAAGCCGACATGTTTTCTTTCAAAGCCCTCGCTCTTATCTGAGTTTACATTCTACGAAATTATTTTAATCTGCTAAACTTTATTATAGCTAATGCATATTCAAAGATAGACGTAATTACGTTAAACAAAAACCTTTTACAATTATTATGAATTTTTAATATGTTTTTATAGGGCACTAATCATTATTTATAAAAAAATAACAAAAATGTATATAAACATGAGTAGGATAAATTTTCTATTTCAGCCTTCAGAGAGAGTTTTTTTTTAATAATGTGATCCGTACTTTCGGAGTGACGTCAATAAAAATCAGACGTTCTTATATTTTTTTTAAATTAACCATTTTCGTGTTACAGTTTTAGTAATAATGTATGTCATAAGTTTACACCCACACATCCCCACCCACTTTCATCAATTTAAATATCAAGTAAAAAAATAGATCAAATGAAATTGTTTTGATAAAATCTATAGCATATAGGGCCTGCTAAAGATGGAATTCGTACAAGTCTAACACAGTTTAAAAACAGCTGGAGCTTAAATATTAAAGAAAAAATGACACTTATGGGATTCCATAGAACCAGCTGTGAAACAGTAGGAGAGTATTTCTTTCCTGGAACATAGACAAACCTCGGCGGTGTCCTTCTGGATGACGTCAGGTCGATAGATCTGGTGCAATTTATGAGCACCCTGTGCCTGGGGTATCTGAGGGTGACGGGGACGACAGGCAGGGGAAATAACTGAGTCGGGAGACGAGGGATTCAGGGGAGAGAACCGGCTGATGTGCTGTTGTTGTTTGGTGGGTTTGTTGTTGGTTGTTGGTCGGTGGCTTTATCATGGTTAATGTATAGGTCGGGGTGGGGTAGGTGTGACATTAGGGGGAATGTCGTTTAGGTGGTGGGGCGGTTGAGGATGTGGGGTGGTTTAGGGTGAGGGGTGGTTTAGGGTGAGGGGTGGTTTAGGTGGTGGGGTGTAGGGGTGGTTTAGGGTGAGGGGTGGTTTAGGTGGAGGGGTGTAGGGGTGGTTTAGGGTGAGGGGTGGTTTAGGTGGAGGGGTGGTTGAGGATGTGGGGTGGTATAGGGTGAGGGGTGGTTTAGGTGGAGGGGTGGTTTAGGTGGAGGGGTGGTTCGGGTAAGGGAGGTTTCAATTAAGGGAATGGAACTTTAGAAGGAGAGGTAATATAGGGGGATGGGTTGACCTGTTGTGTTGACCTAATGTTTTGACCTACGTATGTGTGGAATTAATGACTATCTTAAATGTGATGACCTATACAGACCTAATATGTTGACCTCAGTCTCTTGACACAAATAATCAACCTGCTGTTGACCTAATGTTTTGACCTATGTATATGTGGACTTAATGCACTGGTCTATATGTGATGACCTATATTGAATGACCCATGTGTGCTGATTAAGTTTACTGACCTTATTTAAAAAAAAGAACTGACTACTAATTACTGAACAACTAGATATAGAATCGGGTGGACGGGGGAAGGGTTGCGTTTCGTAAGACTGAGGTCAACAACTTAAGTTACCCTTTAAAACTAGATAATCTCCGCGGCTTAAAATATTCTAGTACCTTAAAGCTGCTGCTCAAAATGGCTATTAGAAAATTTGCTTTGTGGATTTTTAGTGCCAAACTTAATCTTCTGTGGAGTTCCCCCCCCCCCCCCTCCCCCCCTCCCCTTCTGCCAGCCGTCAGAGGAACCAGAACACATTCTAGCAGCTCAAGTTTCTTCCAGAATAATCTGATGACCCAAATTACATTCACAAATATCAAAACATCTTGATGGAAATCTCGCAAATTCTCGGGTAATCACGTCATGTCTGTGACGTCAAAATTTCATTCATGAGATTAAAAAAGTCGGATTCTCATCTCTCCAGGAATCAAACCATTTTAATATCCGTACACAAAAAATACACGGGAATTCATGTGTTCAAATTGTCAATTACTGCAGGGATTATTCGACTGAATGTATTAAACCCTTTGGGGTAAATGGGGGTGGGGGTTGCGGGGGATGGGTGGGGGGGGGGGGGCTTTGATAAACACTTGCTTAAGACGTAGGAAGATGGTGAGCTTGTGAAGCTGGAGACTTAAAACATTGAAGGCTGGAGAAAAATTGGGAGCTGGAGAAGAATTGGGAGCTGGAGAAATGTTGGGAGCTGGAGAAATATTGGAAGAATAATTGGGAGCTGGAGAAATATTTAGAGCTGGAGAAATATTGGGAGCTGGAGAAATATTGGGAGAATTATTGGGAGCTGGATAAATATTTAGAGCTGGAGAAATATTGGGAGCTGGAGAAATATTGGGAGAATTATTGGGAGCTAGATAAATATTTAGAGCTGGAGAAATATTGGGAGCTGGAGAAATATTAGGAGCTGGAGATATGTTTGTACAGTAGCAGTTTACAGTTTGTGAGTTAACTTAAGCTTAAGCTGAAGGTTGAAATGTGAAGAGAAAGTTGAAATGTGAAGAGAAAGTTGAAATGTGAAGAGAAGGTTGAAATATGAAGAGAAGGTTGAAATGTGAAGAGAAAGTTGAAATGTGAAGAGAAAGTTGAAATGTGAAGAGAAAGTTGAAATGTGAAGAGAAAGTTGAAATGTGAAGAGAAAGTTGAAATGTGAAGAGAAAGTTGAAGCTAAACAAAAGATTCGAGTTGAAGAGGTGATGAGAGTTCAATATCCTAACAAATATGTGATGGTTTGTCAAATATGTGATGGTTTATCATATGTGTGATGGTTTGTCATATATGTGATGGTTTGTTACAAACTGCAAGAGCTAATAGGCTACTCGTAACGTTTCAAATTGTGCTAAAGCGGCTTTTTCATGCGCATGTGTGTGTACGCATATTACTTGTGTTTGCGCGAATGCTTGTGAGTAGGCTATATATGTTTATAACATATTATGTAGATAAATTACTACAATTATCTCAAAAGTCTAAAATACCGTTTCCGACAAATCTAAAATATTTAAAAAAAAAAAACAGATTGATCAAAACCTAAATTACTCGGCTGACCTAAGACAAACTGAGCTACACAGACGGATCAAAAACTAAGTAACCAAACTACATACATTAAAATACGTTTGAATCCAAGGTATCATGACGTGACTTCCCTAAGCTCACCCTGACCTTGGCCTGGCCTCGACCTGACCTCACTCTAGCCTCACCCTGATCTCACCCTGACCTCATCCTAAACTCCCCGACCTCTCACTACCTTAATTACCTCATCCTGACCTCACCATGACCTCGGCCTGACCTCGACCTGACCTCACTCTAGCCTCATCCTGACCTCACCCTGACCTCACCCTGACCTCACCCTGACCTCACCCTGACCTCACCCTAAACACCCGGACCTCTCACTACCTCAATTACCTCACCCTGACCCTATCCTGACCTCACCCTGAACTCACTCTGACCTCACCCTGACCTCACCCTGACCTCACCCTGACCTCTCCCTGACCTCACCCTGACCTCACCCTCTGTGTTTCAGATCCAAATCACCACGCTGTGTGTCTCCATCAGCCTAAGCGCCAGTGTGGCTCTCCTGTGCCTCTTTCTGCCCAAGGTCTACATCATCGTCTTCCAGCCACAGAAGAATGTCCGGAAGTTGACCATGAACTCTGCCAGTTACAAGATGGCGCCCACAGCCTCGACCAACACGGGGAATAACCATAGTAGCGGTGAGTAGAACGGCTTTTTTTATGAAGGGGAAGTAACTTGCTGTCAGGGGACGTCACTCACAAACCAACTCTGCTGGAGTTAGAGGAAGTTTTAATTTCTAAGAATATCACGTGTTATTACGCTAGAGTAACATAACTTTTAGATATTTATCATCTTAAAATTAAGTGAAATAATTTCCGAAGTTTTTTTTCTTAAGTAAATTTTTCATTTTAAAATGTGAGAGTGAATTTGGGTTTGTGGATGTGAGTGTGTGGGGAGGGGTGGGTGAGTGTAGGTGGGGTAGCTGTGTTAAGGTTGAACGTTTTATACTGGTATGTCGGTCATTAATAAAACTGCTTTCACTTGATTGGGTCCTATTTTCGCAACTTGGCTAAATAGAACAAGTACAATGGTAGGTAATCTTTTAATTGAAAACCGCCTTAATATAGACACAATCAGAACGGTTCGATACCTATCTTGAAATTGAAGGTGGGCTTTCAGCATGAAAAGTAGAATCGATTATTTCTTGCGAGACGAATACTGCACACTGAATAGGGCTCAGATAAATTGTGCAACCGTCAACAACTTCCCACACATTATTCACACCTACACCCACCCACACATCCCCACCCACTTTTATACTAACACATCCACACCCACACCAACACAACTACACAAACACATCCACACACCCTCATTCCCACACCATTCACACACCACCAACACCTCCGGCTAAACTGACGAAGTCTTACAACTGTGTACGATCGTCTTTGTTTATTTTTTATCCACGAACTTAGAAGGTTTATCCAACTATCCGTTTCCATAGTAACGGGCCTCTTAAAAATAAGATTAATTTAAACTTTAACATTTAGGTTTGAATAGAATTTAGATATTTAAATTGGGATTTTTTGTTATTCTCACACCTACATATACACACACGTTTATGTTATTTAGATATGTGTGATTTACTAGTACGAGAGTACACAGTGCTATAATAAAAGAAAAGTATATTTCTACGTAGGCCTACATAAAGTAAAAAGTTTACAATGTTTTGCAAAGCAAACATCTATGGCATTGTCGATAAATATTTGACGAAATTATGGTGCAAAGTTTAGTTTTTAAAAATACAAGTTGAACATTTTCCCTGGGACAATAATTACACAGCTATTTTTAGACGTGTAGCCTTGAGTGTGTTGTTTTGTTGGCGTGGCTTTGTGTGAGTTGTCTCGGTATGCTTTGGTTGTGTAATATGTAATCACTAGGCATTCTGCCTAGCTTCGCTTAGGTTTTCAAAAACATTTGATAATTTGAATACTAATTATTTGGTGATGGATGAGGCGTGGAGTTCTTAAATCTAAACAGTAATGCTAATTTTAGAGAAGATGTTGTATGTTGTTTAATATCCGCTTTCGAAAATACGCAATTTATAACTAAAATGAAAATAGAACTACAGAGGTTCCGTGAACAGTATATCTCACAATTTATATTACATTGACTTTTAAAATTAATTTTTTATTTAATTATGATACGTAGCTTAATTAACAACTTATTTGTTTTTAAAACAAATGCTATACTTTGTCGTTTTCTGTTTCTGTTTAAAATAGTATACAATTATTTGAAAAATAATTATTTAAAAAGGTTACCTCCCTTGAAAATTAACCGAATGACGTATGTCAGTGTTTACTTTTTTTTTTAAACAGTTACTATGCTTATATAAGAAAATACGATATATAAACATATTTAACGTCTACAATGGCTTTTTCCGACGGGAATAAAGTTTTTTTGTTACCCTCCAGGGTCGGTCTACGACCTCAAATAATATTAAGGGGATCGATCGTCAATTTATTTATATATATCTCATATAAGGAGAATTTCACTCGCGGTCATCTTTTAGCACTGGTCGAGGGCTTTGAGTCTGACCAACAGTTTTTCCATACGGCCTAGTCATCTATAGAAGTGTATGCAAAACATTAGCATGATGTACAGAGGTTAAGTAACGTAAAAATTGTGTTGAAATTACCCTGTTTTTCCCATAAAATACAAAGATTATATAGGGAAATACGACTGGTCAGTTTTGACCCCTTTACGAAGTTTTCCCAGATATGCCGAGTTTTTTGTGACACCCCAAGGCGTTCTCCTACCACCTCACAAAATATCAAGGGGGGTCGTCGGAGGAAAATGTTTTTCGTAATAGAGCTCATATAAAGAGAATTTCACTCGCGGTCACTTTTTAGCCCTCGTCGAGGGCTTTGAGTGAAACCGACAGTTTTCCCTAAAGGTCAAGCCATTTACCTAAGAGTATGCAAAAAATTAGCCAGATATACTGAGTTTAAGTACCCTAAAGTCTGCGTTGAAATGACCCTATGTTTTTCCCATAAAATACAAAGATTATATAGGGAAATACAACTGGTCAGTTTTGACCCCTTTACGAAGTTTTCCCAGATATGCCGAGTTTTTTGTGACACCCCAAGGCGTTCTCCTACCACCTCACAAAATATCAAGGGGGGTCGTCTGAGGAAATTTTTTTTCGTAATAGAGCTCATATAAAGAGAATTTCACTCGCGGTCACTTTTTAGCCCTCGTCGAGGGCTTTGAGTAAAACCGACAGTTTTCCCTAAAGGTCAAGCCATTTACCTAAGAGTATGCAAAAAATTAGCCAGATATACTGAGTTTAAGTACCCTAAAGTCTGCGTTGAAATGACCCTATGTTTTTCCCATAAAATACAAAGATTATATAGGGAAATACGACTTGTCAGTTTTGACCCCTTTACGAAGTTTTCCCAGATATGCCAAGTTTTTTGTGACACCCCCAGGCATTCTCCTACCACCTCACAAAATTTCAAGGGGGGTCGTCGGAGGAAATTTTTTTTCGTAATAGAGCTCATATAAAGAGAATTTCACTCGCGGTCACTTTTTAGCCCTCGTCGAGGGCTTTGAGTGAAACCGACAGTTTTCCCTAAAGGTCAAGCCATTTACCTAAGAGTATGCAAAAAATTAGCCAGATATACTGAGTTTAAGTACCCTAAAGTCTGCGTTGAAATGACCCTATGTTTTTCCCATAAAATACAAAGATTATATAGGGAAATACGACTGGTCAGTTTTGACCCCTTTACGAAGTTTTCCCAGATATGCCAAGTTTTTTGTGACACCCCCAGGCATTCTCCTACCACCTCACAAAATTTCAAGGGGGGTCGTCGGAGGAAATTTTTTTTCGTAATAGAGCTCATATAAAGAGAATTTCACTCGCGGTCACTTTTTAGCCCTCGTCGAGGGCTCTGAGTAAAACCGACAGTTTTCCCTAAAGGTCAAGCCATTTACCTAAGAGCATGCAAAAATGTAGCCAGAAGTAAAGAGGGTAAGTGCCCTAAAATCCGTTTTGAAATGACCCTCTGTTTTTCCCATAAAATACAAAGATTATATAGGGAAATACGACTGGTCAGTTTTGACCCATTTCCCGATTTTTCCCGGACATGGCGAGTTTTTTGTGACACCCCAAGTCGTTCTCCTACCACCTCACAAAATTTCAAGGGGGGTCGTCGGAGGAAAAAATTTTTCGTAATAGAGCTCATATAAAGAGAATTTCACTCGCGGTCACTTTTTAGCCCTCGTCGAGGGCTTTGAGTAAAACCGACAGTTTTCCCTAAAGGTCAAGCCATTTACCTAAGAGCATGCAAAAATGTAGCCAGAAGTAAAGAGGGTAAGTGCCCTAAAATCCGTTTTGAAATGACCCTCTGTTTTTCCCATAAAATACAAAGATTATATAGGGAAATACGACTGGTCAGTTTTGACCCATTTCCCGATTTTTCCCGGACATGGCGAGTTTTTTGTGACACCCCAAGTCGTTCTCCTACCACCTCACAAAATTTCAAGGGGGGTCGTCGGAGGAAAATTTTTTTCGTAATAGAGCTCATATAAAGAGAATTTCACTCGCGGTCACTTTTTAGCCCTTGTCGAGGGCTTTGAGTGAAACTGACAGGTCTGCCCTACGGCCAAGCCATTTACCTAAGAGTATGCAAAAAATTAGCCAGATGTAAAGAGGGTAAGAGCCCTAAAATCCGTTTTGAAATGGCCCTCTGTTTTTCCCATAAAATACAAAGATTATATAGGGAAATACGACTGGTCAGTTTTGACCCATTTCCCGATTTTTCCCGGACATGGCGAGTTTTTTGTGACACCCCAAGGCGTTCTCCTACCACCTCACAAAATTTCAATGGGGGTCGTCGGAGGAAATTTTTTTTCGTAATATAGCCCATATAAGGCGCCGGTCAGTCGATGTCAGTTTTGACCCCCTCTCCGTCGACTTTTCGGCCAACCGTCACCGGCTTTCGTGTTCTATCGCCCGAAGGCACCATCGTGCCAAATTTGACGCGCCTGCGGCGCCGGGAAGTGCCCTATCGGGCACTTGACCACTTTGCTTTATATATATAGATATATTTTAAAACGACTAGCATTTTATTAAAAGAACAAACTTAGCACGCTATACAAAGAGCACGATATTCAAAGAACATACTAAGCACGCTTTAAAAAGAGCACCATATTCAAAGAACAAACAGCACGCTTTACAAAGAACATGCTACAAAGAAAAAACAGCACGCTTTATAAAGAACACACTTATTTCGCTGTACTGGATTTCCTCGCCACGTGTAATTATGGCTAAGCTTCAATTTACGGTCTAATGTTCTATTTTTAAGACCAGCTGAAACGGGTGAATCCTCTCTGAAAGAGGATAAAACACCCCTCCTCTCCCCACCTTTCATCTCCTCCACCCTAAGGATTACACGCTATACGACAGTAAGCCGGAAAACAATGTATGTCAATAATATATGCGGAATAACCATACGCATTTTTAGCTGAGTTAGCAATGCTGGTGATTGCAATCAACTCTAAATCTTACATAAACACTAGCCCTAACCCTAGACAATAAACGTAATTGAAACTAACCCTAATCGCTTAACTATCTTTACCAATATTTTATCTAACAAGTCTATAAGTATACCCAATCGATTCGTTACGGTTTATACTTTTGTGTGAGAAAAGGCTAAATTGTGTCTTTGTCGGCTCTAAGCAATCGCGTATAACGGTCTCATTTCAATCTTGACTATTTGGTTTCAAGTCATTCATGTTTGTCACCTACTTTACATGTCATCTGCAGACTCAAAGACTGCAGGCTAATGACGGCATGCATCTTTTACATCACACACCAACTTCCGAGTGACGTCATACACCTACCATGACGTCGGTGTGCATGTCATACATCCTTTCTTGCCAAGATGTCGCTATCAAATATAGAGACCTATCTGGACATTTTGATTTGTGCCGGGATAGAAAAGTCCATATTTTCTTGTGGACATTTTGCTCCCACGCCCTAAAAATAATGTTAACAGTCAACACAGACGATGAAATGAAAATAATTTTCACCGGTGGCTGAATTAAAATGTAGTGCCGTCCCACTCAGAAGGAAATTTAGAACGGGATGAAGATCGTGCGAGACAGGTGGGTAAAATGCGAACAGTGACGGATCGGTGTGACTAAAGGCCTTGATCAACACACTGAGTTTTAAAGAGTAAAAAAATATTTTTTGTATCAATCAATAAGGCCACGGACTGCAAACTGTACTGATTGACCGCAGTAAACAGGGATTCCATTGGTCCGTGGGGAGTGGGGAGAGGGGAGTGGGGAGAATATTTAGAAAACAATCTCAAGCATGTTTACAGAAGGCCCTTAACTGCTTGTTAGTACCCCCATTCCATAGGTTGGGGGGGGGGGGGGAATATTAGTACCCCCATTCCATAGGTTGGGGGGGGGGGAAATATTAGTACCCCCATTCCATAGGTTGGGGGGGGGATGTTAGTACCCCCATTCCATAGGTGGGGGAAATGTTAGTACCCACATTCCATAGGTGGGACAAATAAATCTCTTGAGCATGAGGAATGAAAGGGGGGGGGGGGGTACTGGGCTAAAGAAGGTTCTGGATCAATCATGTACTTTAGTATTGGCTATACAATCAGTTCAATTTTGTTGTAAAGAATGCAAAAGGCCATACATTTGAACTGAATGAGATGTAAGCCATTCAAACACACAAAAATACTTTTAAAAATTTCATTTTCCGCCAAAAGATACCGGACAGATTTCGGACAAACATGTACCGGACACATACTCGCCAAACTTTGACCTTTCATCCGACAACAATTACTTCAAGGCCATTCCTAATTCCAGAGTTCTCCTCATCGATCTCCAACGGGTATCGGTAGTTCATAAAATCAAAATTCATTGAACTTTGCCGATAACGGTCTAAATCTTCACATTGGTCAATACATCAGAGACCCGGTCTGGCCGAGGCCGGGGGTGGGGGAGGGGGTGTGGGGCGGAAGCGGCGAAATGGGTTGAAGCCTCTCGGAAGATATCAGCGCTACTCCTGGGACTCCGGTTTTCATTTCGCGGGATTACCTCACGACTATTAGAATAATGGCGACCTTACCCCGACAACCCCCAACGCTTTTTCTCATTTCGTCAGATCTTTTTTTTTTTTTACTAATTTTTTTTAAGATGATCAAATAGTTTGGTCTGTATGAAAAACAACATACTTATAACGTGAAACATCTTTAATTTTTTTTTCATGTTCTTGAAAATTTTTATTTTAAAAAAAAAGTGTGAAAACATTTGTATAAAAACATTAGTGTTGGGTACAAGAAAATGATATCGGTGGGATTTGATTTTCGTTGTTTAGTTTGAAGAGATTCTATAATTTAATACGTGCCGTAGATTTTGTGATTCTACACGATTCGTTAACTACAACAGAAGAAAAATAACGAGAAACAGGTTTTAGATTTCGACTTGTTGTCTTTTGTGTGAAGTCAATTGAATCTGTGTGTGGATATTTGCAGAGGGATGAGTATAGAAATATTGTGGATAGCTGACACTGGTGTTGATTGGATTGCGGATGTGGATGTGTAATAAAAATTCATAACTTATATGTGTATTTGTCTATTGTTATATTATATTGCTATTATATTAAAATGTTAGTGTGTTTATTATTGTATAAAACAAGCACAGTAGATTTTCGTGAATTCCATGTGATTTTTCGCATGTCCGAGTGTATGAGATAGTGTATTTGTGAGTGTATGTGTGAGTGTCTGTGTGAGTATGTGTGAGTAAAACAGTGGGTACGAGAGTCGAAGTGTATGGGTGGGTGGGGTTGGGGGTGTTGTAGTTTGGGTGCGAGTAAATGTGAATATGGGTGTGGGGGGGGGGGGGAGAGTTGGTGGGTGTATGCGGAAGCGAATGTGGGAGTTCATATGGGAGTGCACATGGGGTGTATGTGGAGTGCAAGTTCGTCTAATTTACCATGCAATCTCGTAAAAAAAAAATTCCGTCCAGATTCCGCCTTGTTTTTTTTATCGCGTTTTTTTCTCCTCCGTGATTAGATTTTTGTACCGCGACAAAAAATACCCGGAAACTTCAACAAGCCCTACTGTGACGTCAGCGTATCTGCGAACGAGAGTATGTCGTGTGCGAGACGTGATCGCGAGATTTACTCCTTTTCCACCCGACCCCGTTCCCATCCTTTCGACCACACCAGCAGTTCAAAACATTGGTGAATGACAAGGGAGACCACTGCTAATACAAAACACAATGTTCGAATGCACCATTGGCTCAGGTGAATGAAAGAGATGAACCAAATGTAAATTGCTGATGACAGAATTGAGACAACACTAGCTATGTTTTTCCTTATATTCTGTTAATCCTCTTCCTTCCAAGAGGCAACTAAAATCCATTCAAAATTAACCTGCTTGTAATTTTAATCTGACACGTGATGTAGAAAAATGGTATAATGAAAACATCTGCCTACACGAGCCTAAAAATATGTGATGGTTTTCAACAACCTAACTGCTAGAATAGAACACAATGTATACTTGTGTGAATAAAAACCATTGACTTGCTCTAATTGTTATAATTAGCATCATTAAAGCAAAGAAAATTATTATTAGCAATATATTCAAAAATGGTTTTAACCCTAATAGTGCAATATTTTGTAAAAATAGAATCTAGTTGAATTCTCATAAGAATGATAGGATATTTGTTTTGTTTTGTTTCTTGTGGACGAAATTTAATTATTATATTTGAGCAATGATTCTTTCTTTTTATTTCAAATCTTTAGTACATGTTGTTTTCTAAGTCTATTTTTACACTCTCTTACCTACATTTTCTTGACATTTCTGTCAATATGACAAGAAATTTCGTGAGACCAGCAAAAAGTTGTCAAGATCTGGCAACGCACTTACAAATTATTTATCAACCTAAACAACTATATATATATATATATATATATATATATATATATATATATATATATATATATATATATATATATATATATATATATACATGCATATGTATATACATATATATGTGGGTGTATGTTTGTGTGTGTAGTAATGTGTATATATGTGTGTATACATGTGCGTGTATGTGCGTGTTTCTTTACGACCAAGTTTAACGTAAATCTTGAAGAAAAAAAAAATCCCTAGAACCGGGCGTCGAGCGAGTAAAAGGAAGTCAGGCGAGTACAAGACTGTTGACGTCTGGCCCGTCCCCAGGGTGAGTGCTAACGTGACACGAGGCTTACCGTGAGGGCACCTCATCATTTCTCGCGAGTTAACCAAAAGTCTTGCGCTTGGCATCTTGGTCAGACGGCTAGGATTTGTCTCTAAATATAGAACTCACGAGACTCGCGCGAGACGACCTACCGGAAGTACAGAGGTCACGCGAGAAAACGTTGTAGAAAACAAAATCGCCATATTTGTATGGACCTTTGGAGACATTATCCATAAACATATACGCATATATATATATATATATATATATATATATATATATATATATATATATATATATATATATATATATATATATATATATGCATGTATATATATATATATGTATGTATGTATACATATCTTTACTAGCAGCGCTATTTACAGCACACTGAGGTCAAAAATGTATGATAGGTTTTAAATATGTCGGCACGTGGCATGCTTCTATCAGTACTCACGCTAAGGTTATTGGTGGGTATGAAAGGAAGATTTATGAGACTAGAGACGTGAGCTATTGATCAGTGCCTGCAATAGGATTACAGCCTGGTGTATGTTAGCAGGACCGTCGGCCGCTGCAGTAAGAGTGGGGTTCGGGGGTGGGGTCATGGGGATCATGGGTGGGGGTCATTGGTGGGGGTGATGGGTGGGGGTCATGTTGGTCATGGATGTGGGGTCATGGTGGGTTACGGGTGGGGATCAAGGGGGGTCTTGGGTATCATGGGTGGGGGTCATTGGTGGGGGTGATGGGTGGGGTCTCGTGGGTGCGGTCATGGGGATCATGGGTGGGGGTCATTGTTGGGGGTGGTGAGTGGAGGTCATGATGGTCATGGGAGGGGTTATGGGTGGGGGTCATGGTGGGTTATTGGTGGGGTTCAAAGGGGGTCTTGTGGATCATGGGTGGGGGTCATTGGTGGGGTTCTAGTGGGGGGGGGGGGTCTTTATGTGTGAGTTGTCAGGTGGGTAGAAATATGTTGGGTCATGGTGAGTAGTCTATGACGCAGGTGTTATAGGATTGGAATCATGGGTGTGTATCATGTGACGGGGAGGGTCTTGTTGTGGGGGTTATGTGGTAGGGGTCATGGGGCGGATTCGAGCATGGGGTCATGATTTTGGGTCAGGATATATGGGGTCGGGGGTCGCCGTCAGTGATGTGTTTCTATTGTTTCACCTGTCCACTTTTGTTTCCTCCCCAGCCCCGAGTTCCGAGCATGGGGTCATGATATGGGGTCACGATATGGGGTCATGATATGGGGTCGGGGGTCGCCGTCAGAGATGTGTTTCTATTGTTTCACCTGTCCTCTTTTGTTTCCTCCCCAGCCCCGAGCTCCGAGCACCTGAGGCTGAACATCCAACCCCGGGCAGCCGTCGCCGGCACGACGACAGAGACGGAGACGGACGACCGGGACAGTCTGGCATCGCTGTGAGAACCGGAAGTTCAAGAAAGATGACAGGGATTTTTCTAAAAACGTCACGGATGAAGACGCTCTAATAATACCGAGCAACTCTACTGTACCTGCACTGAGATGTTTTGACAGCGAGGGTGTTTGGGCGTCTGTTGTTCATACTACTGTCAACGTTGTCGTTCATTGTGTATAAATTACCATCAAAGTAGACGACAGTAGATAGGACTTCAAAATCAGGAAACGTAACTCTCCGTTGTTGTATTCTACAGTTTTGGTACATATAAAGCGGGAAAAGGTGAACACGTTTAATGGGTCCACTTGTACGTCACGATCTTCATATGAAAAATTATATTTTTTTGTAGAAAATGAAAAAGTTGTTGCAAGGCTTACTTCCCCTAATAAGTTCTGGCGAACAGGTTGAGCTGAGATTCCAACAACTCAGCTGATTTACGGTCTCAGCAATAAAAATTACACACTGAGTACACGTATCGGAATGGTGGTACTGTGTGGCCGACTGAGAAAATACGCAGCACCATCGTAATAGTACCATCATGTGGTTGAACACTACCATATGGCTTTTAGTAATGCCAGTTCTGAGAAGTTCACTATCTGGTGTTTATAGTTTTAATGTTGAATACTAAAAACAAAAACAATTAACATTTTTGGTTAGATATGTTTTGGTTTAATTTGATTGGTTAATCATTCGATAATTGCTTAATAAGTAGGTCTGCTGTTTTATATGTGGGATTTTATAAAGAGGCTGGCCTTGACCCATATAAATATCAACCCAGTTATGATCTCACGGATTTGGCCTACTTCAGGTCATTGAACCTAGCAGCAGTTCCCGTAATGCACGTGATCAACACGGTGCTCGTCTACTACACGAACACGGAGCGGGTTCGGATACCAACTAGACGGAAAACAAACTGCACTGAGAATGTGGGTCACTCTACATAATTGAGCAACCCACTAAAGTGTACTCGTATATACAAAGATCACGTGATATTAAAAACAGTTCGTTTTAGTACTCAACTGACCTGACAACGGAAATTCACGCGGAATATATTTGATGAAAAACTAAAGTGTCTGGTATATGTGTATCAATTGTATTTATTTCACACTCATTAAAGCCATAATAATACTATTTATTGATTGCTTTATATTTAATGTTTTTAAATAAACTCGTTCTTTGTATATGTATATGTATATATATACATTTACATATATGTATATATATATATATATATATATATATATACATATATATGTGTGTGTATATATATACGTATAAAAATACATATATATACACATAAATACATACATGTATACACATAAATACATACATATATATACACATAAATAAATAAATAAATAGATATATGTATACACACACATATATATGTATATATATATATATATATATATATATATATATATATATATATATATATATATATATATATATATAAATATATACATATATAAATGTAATATATATATAAGTATATATATATATATATATATATATATATATATATATATATATATATATATATATATATATATATATATATATATATATATATATATATATATATATATATATATATATATGATAATACACATTATATAGGTGTGTATGTATGTGTATACATTTATAACAATTATTTATATACAATACATATATATGTTTGTATCTATAGACTTATGTTTGTCTATCAATTTATATATATATATATATATATATATATAGATATATATATGTATATTTATATTTATAAATTTATATAGGCCTGTTTATATATATATATATATATATATATATATATATATATATATATACATAATAAGCATTGTTTGAATATTGTTTGTACATTCTGAACATATTGTATGTACCCTTTTCTAACTTGGACCAATTCAAGACCAATACTTCATACACTGTGAATACAGCTAGCCGTGCTACGTGATTCTATGCCTCTACTTTAATGTCATCTGCCAAATCCTTCACTGCAACTAGGCCTTCTATATGAAAACGTCATACTGCACTCAATGTTATAGCATGTTAAATAAGATCTTTAGTTCAAATCTGTTCATCGTTCTGTGCTTCACGTGAATTGATTTCGTTGATTTATTCACATATTATATTGATTATCCCATTGATGTGTCTAGTGACTTTACACCATTTTTAATCACGTTTGTTAATTAAGTTCTAATTAACCTGAAATCTGGGCGGCTTGGTGCTGCAGTCTCTTGCCACGTGCACTAATTTGATTGCGTTTTGAGAAACACATCTGTGTTTGAAATGGTAAAGTCACATTTATCAATGCCATTGTATTTATCATCATCAAAGTGTATCTTCATTTCACCCCAAATGTTTACATTGGTGATTGTTCTAGAGAAATCGACATTTTTACCGAACTAGTTTGTAATCCTGTTATCATATGTTAAATTTCTTTCATACATTTAAATTATGTGAAAGTTTTCGTTTTGTAAATACACATACTTAATTTGTTTATATGTACAAAAATTAGTAGAATGGATTTTTCTAAAATTGTCATTGTAATGAAATCTAAAAGCAGTATATAACATTCCTAATAATAATTACTAATACTTTAAAATTATGACATTTTTATAATTTTAAAAGTCACTATTTTTTTTTAAATGCTAGTATTTATTAAAACTATGTGAAATATGTACAAGTTATTTCCCTTCTGCAGTGTTCTTTCCCTTGTAAATACATGTTTTTATGTAGCCTGTCTTGATAAGATACTTAGCTCTATTTATAGCGCCAAGCTGTGGTTTGATGCCAGTGAGAACAGGAGTATATTGTTTACCTATTTTAGTCACAAAGAATAGCGTGTCGTGGACATTCATTAACATAACGTTTGGAGCGGTTATTATCTCTATGTGTGTAAGTATCTTGGTTTGAGGGCATAAGCGTAATAATCTGTAAAAATACGCATTTACTGAAATGTATGTTATCATCAATGTGATACGATATGTGTAGTATGTATATATGTGTAGTGTATATATATATATATATATATATACATATATATATATATATATATATATATATATATATATATATATATATATATATATATATATTAGTCAAATACATATTTAAGGCCCCAGTTAATGACCTTTTAGGATCTTTTTGATAACATGTTTTAATGACCTGTTTTATGACCTTTTTAGGACCTTTAATTTAATCTAATGACCTATGACTTAAGGACCTGAGGAACATACTTAAAAGTGGTGTCTCATATAGCATAAGCCTCTGCACTGAATGATGATGATGTGTGTTTAGTTATGTTTATAGCTGTGGCTGGTAGCTACATGTATAGCTGTAGCTAATACCTTCATATATAGCTGTGACCAATAGATACATATACCTATACAGGTACATAGCTGTGGCCAAAAGCTACTATGGTTGCTGTCTACGAAGCTACATGTATAAATGTGACAAAAATAATTTAATTTGTTTATAATGAGACACGTTGTAAACGGTTGTGCACGAAGGTGTGTGTGTGTGTGTGAGGGGGGTGGTTGTGATGCAGTGGGAATATATGACAACCTCGTAATATAGTATATGTATATGTATTGTGGTGGAGGGGGTTAATGATGTGTGTAAAACTACTATGTTGACTGGGTGAGTGAAAAAGAAAACAGGTCTGTGTATGTATATGTGTATATTTTGATGGCAGACTCAGAATTGTTGTACATCTTCATTATTTAAATACAAAACAGCTTTCATGCATTTTTTAAATTACTGCAATTTCATAAAATGCTTGTACATACTTTAGTTAAGCTCTCTTTCATATTTCAAGGCCCGTTAGAGAATACAATGTAACTAAGCTGCATGCAGTATATTTATTTAGTTACTGGAGATTCCCGAATAATGATGTGTATTTCCGATAAATAAAATGGAATCACAAATAAGTTATGGGGATTCCCGTTACATACATTTCCGGAAGTCGCACTACACCGTCACGAAGATGCAAACGGTGCGCAGGTCGGAAACTGGCACCCCTACTGGCAGCACCGACGCCTCGTAGGACGACACATCTGTAGGGGTGAAAGGTCATGTTTGCTAGAAATGTGTCGATGTCAAATTTTTGTTTTTTTTAACCCACGAATTCCAACACGCTTCTTGCTGGTCGTTACACGCACCTCACCATAACGGCAAGAGCCCCTATCATTATAAATTGTATGTGTAAAAACTGTACTAAAAAACTGGGTTTTAATATGCCATTCTGTAAGACTGCTATGTTTACGATTTATCTTGTTGATATTATGTGGTCCACCCAGTGTTTTACAGAGATAAGAAGAGAACTTGTATTTATACTCATCGAGTGTGTGTTGATCTATACAGTATAATACATCAAGGTGAATGTATGAGTGTTGATCTATACAGTGTATCAGATCAAGTTGAATAAATAAGTATTGATTTATACAGTTTTTTAATATGTTCGATGTGAAAGTTGATCTATTTCGTGTACCAGGATAAGTTGAATGAGGTATTGCTATTCTGTACACTTTTACCATTTGTTGAATGTGACTTAAATGTGAAATTTTGGGTTATAGAGATATGGTTTAACTCAGTAGGTTCCATAAGGCAGTGCATAGCTATATAGTTATGCAGTATGTTAGATCTGACTGTGAATACAGAGATTGTGTATCTCTGGTACACGGGAGAGGAACTTTAGCTGTAAATTAGTAAATAATTTTTAGCAGTAGATGTGGGTGCTTGTATAGTCAACAAAAACATATGACGTATGTGTTTATTCACTTTGTTACGGTGATTTTTGTTATAATTATTGGTTGCAGGTTCATGTCTACTAATGTAACGAACATTAGATTTTAACTAGCGTATATATATATATATATATATATATATATATATATATATATATATATATATATATATATATATATATATATATATATATATATATATATATATAATCAATATTAAGACTATAAATGTAGTCTAACTATATGTAGTATATGTAGTATATATATATATATATATATATATATATATATATATATATATATATATATATATATATATATATATCTTGTTTCGAAGTGCGTATGTATTGTATGTTCTACTGAAAGCAAATATGGTAAATTTGATTGTTAGGCTGACTATTGATGCTGTATAGATTTGTTTTGGTACATTTTGTAATGAAATTTATAACGATACTGAGCATGAAAGGATTCATTAAACTATCCCATCATTCCGTATTGTTGTTCCTGTGTTGTAATGAGGTTGTGTGTTGTGTTGTAATGACGTTGTGTGTTGTGTCTTGTGTTTGAATCAAATTATTTAGTCAAGGTATAACATAATCATATAGTCTAAATACGTGGACTGTTCGTTCAAAAAATATGTTTACACAAAGGGTTCATGCATATAGGATAATATTCCACAATATATAACGAAAAAAAACATGGATTGACAAAATGAACTGATATTCCACCCAATACAAAACCTATAAATTAATGGTACTAGCTTAATTCTGTAGAATTATAATAGATAGACAAACTTAGTATAATATTGGTTACCTTTTTGAACATGGTGGTCCTTGGGTCAGATGAAGTAGTGTTCACGTATTTTTCGATTTCGACAATTAAAGGAGTATTGTACTTTGAGTCAGGTACCCATTAGAGCTGGGTTTGCTCAGGCACGTTTTACTGACTCATGCCCGTGAGCCTAAATTGAGACTTTCGGGTCAGCATTCATATGCTCTACCATCTACCCCGCTGTCCCTTAGTAAATGATTGCATTCAATTTGATTTTGCATCCTCAATTTATTTTTCGTAAAATAAATATTTATTAAAACAAATATTCAAAAACGAGGCGCAAAAACAAAAATAAAATAAAAATAAAAACACAATTTGACACTTGACATAAGTAAAAGTAAAGTTTCCCTTTCAAACCTGACGGTCTATGGGGCAAGTGAAGTAGAGTTGACTTGTTTCTTTGACCTCGGCATATGAAGAGATAGTGTGGTCAGCACTTTGCCCACTTGACATAAGAGTCTGTGAAAAATACCCGGACAAGTGTCGAAACAAAATATCTATCATTGCATACATATATCGATACATATCGGTCGGAATTAAAAATTGCAAAATAAGTAAGAACAAAATTTAAGAAGAACAATACAATTAAAGCCTTAAAAGTAAAACCCATTTTCAATTAAGTAAAAAACCGAATTAATAAATACTGGCTTAGTGAAGAATTATGTGGAAATAAAAGAGCTATAGAGACAACAAACTAAAGCAAATCACAACACCAACCCTAATCTATGAAACAACGCACAGATGAAATAAACAAAGTTAAATCGCCCATTTTAAAATATAAGAGAGTCCAAAAATTTTATACTGAGTTAGTGTGTTAAACTGTGTCTCACTAATCCGATCCAATAAAATATTTTACTACCCATTGCACATATCCACAAATAATCTGCAACACTAGCTGAGTCAACAATTTCTGACCAAGCGTGTGTAACCCTCACTCAGTGGGGATGCTTTTACCCACTGAGGTGTTGTGGTTAAGACGGGCTGACCCTGAGATTAAGAACACACTGACACCGACAGTTGTTGTCAAGTACTCCTTTATTCACAGCATCGAGCCATGACGGCGATGCAACACTGTAGTACGACGAGAAAAAATACTGAAGCAACAAGAAACCAAGAAAACAAACTAGCCAAGAAAAAACTGCAGCCCTAAAACAAATGTAAATAAAAAGTTACATTCATGACAACACCACGTGTAGGCTACAATATACACGGGTACAATAAAATATGTTTCGGCCAGTACACAGTACTGCCAACAAGTACCAATAAGTAGTACTTCAAATAAATACTTATATTAATACTCACCCTAACTAGTGTGCACAGGCAACACTAGCAGGAATACACAAATAAGTATTTTAACAAACATAATTTAAATAACTACACTACCTTCATTAGGTCTACATCTTGGCCACCGTGTCCACAGACAGCAGCCTTGCGTGTGACTGACACGGCTAGGCACGAAACTACCCACAGTCCCATGTCACATGACATGGAACACAGGTAAAATCGCTCACAAGAGCATGAAAAAACAACTAAGTCAACAGGGCCACAGCCCCACTGGGGCCGCAACTCAATGAATTAAAACTTCATATTTTTCCCTTCCCTGGCTGGTAACCATATGTGTTACACGTGTAACAATATTTCAGTGAAACAAATACCACCCGTGCCAAAGTATGTCAAAGTCTTGAGATATTTACATCCAGCCCTTACAAACGTCAGATTTTGCCTACCGCTACCCTAGACAACAATAGAACAACTAGAACTAGCGTTAAGTAAATGTCAAGGATACAAAAATAATTTAAAAATTGACCAGAGAATTAAGTGTAAGTCTACAAGAAAAACAAAGAAATCACACAACATTCTCAAATCTAAAGAGAGCAAATGACAACGTCGGTACGGCTTTGCATTCGATCAGGACTTTCAAGAATTAACAATATGATTTAATGTTTAATTTTAAGAATGAATTGGTCATTGTTTGATTGCATTAGCCTATTTATAGCACACAAGGAATTCTTTATACCCTTTAGTACCAATTGGATTCGCCTTTGGTACTATTTGGTTGTACGTGATAGTAATTAGTACCATTTTGTTAATTGTTGTCTTAATTACTGTGCCTTCCCTTTCAATATTTACACCTTGAAATCCTGATTTATTGGTTTGGTTTTCAATAAATTTAGCTGTAAAGTTGAAATAAAGTCCTTCTGACTCTAGTTATATTTTAATTTATTTTGTTTCTTATGGGTACGAATTACCCACTTCCCCCTAATAGTCTACTCAATGAGAATTACTACTT
Organism: Physella acuta; assembly: GCF_028476545.2. Classification (NCBI taxonomy): domain Eukaryota; kingdom Metazoa; phylum Mollusca; class Gastropoda; family Physidae; genus Physella; species Physella acuta. The sequence continues at coordinate 156,236 of NW_026731788.1, forward strand.
CCGGTCAACTGAAATTACTCAAAATTTAACAGAAGGTAGAAAATTAGATCTTTTACTTATATATGAAATTTCCTTTATCTATCTGAAATAGCACTCAAGTTATAGGCTTTTGAAAAATTCAAAGTAGAAAAAGTACCACTTCCGGTTATCGGAAATAGCTCAAAAGTTGAAACGGATCTACGATTTTGATAAAATACTTATATATGAAATTTCATAAACCTAGCTGTAACGGTACTCAAGTAATCGTGTTTACACACAGACACACAGACACACACACACACACACAGACACACAGACATACGGACAAGATTGCAAAATTATGTTTTTCCGTATCAGTGAGGTGTAAAACGTCGAGATTTGTAAAAATCTCGATTTTTTTTTGCACGATTACAATACTTTCTCTATACTTCGTATATACGAGAAAGTAAAAATGCCAGAAATTTCGTCAAGACTAGATTGTATAATATTGTTTAAAACCCCTACAGTTTTTACGTCTACATAACCTTTGTCGCCTACGGTAATACCATAAAGCGTGTATTAAATGCAGTAATAAAAAATAAATCTATCTAACATTTCTCAATAGCAAAAGGAAGACTTTTAATAGTGCAACACTAACTATTTTTTTTATTATTATTGATTTAGAAAACGTATTTTTATTTTCTTTATATTTTGTATTTTAAAAGTTTTCTAATTTAACGGGTTTTATACTTCTTTGACTCGGTGGCGTCACTAGTATTACTGTTTTTATGGTCATGTTGGATACATTGGGGTAAGTTTTACTACAATGTCAATTTTAAAAATATGCTTCGTAAACAAGCCCGTCACTACACCAACAACATTGAATAAAATAAGTAATCTAAGGTATATAATCCATACATTATCAGCAAAATGTGTAATTAGTTTGTTGCTTCCCCTTAAAAAGTACAAATTACTATTACACTGAAAAGAATTATAAGACTACTTGATTGTAGTCATATTATAGATCGTCGATTTAACATTTTATATTTTGCCAATATATATATATATATATATATATATATATATATATATATATATATATATATATATATATATATATATATATGTGTGTGTGTGTGTGCGAGTGTGTGTGTGTGTTTGTATGTGTATTTAATAGGCCCATTTTATTCAGCTTGATAGTATTAAAATAAACAAAAAGTTTAGTCTTCAAAATATTCTTTACAAGTTTAATCTGTGGTTAGTAAGGCTACATTATTTTTCAAACACAAATTTATTCAGCTTCAATTTTATTTTCACTGTATTAGTTTTATTTCGTTATATTCTCAATTCATTTTTATATGTACATGTAACGTTTGTGTTGGAGAGTAGAACGTGAAATTACGTGACGTAAATGTGTTAGGGGCTGGACGAATTGACGTGGCATATAAATATTTTCCATTCTTTCTATTGTTATATTTTTAATAAAACGTACAGTTTACTTTAGTTTTAACTCCGACTTCCTTAACAACTTTTCTTCAAAATGGGACTGTCCCTTTCTTCATTATTTAACAGACTTTTTGGTAAAAGGAACATGAGAATCTTGATGGGTGAGTTCTCTTTTCACTTCCTGTCGTCAGTCAAGTCATGTTGTTTGTTGTAGACTATTGTTACTATTATAGACTGGTAGATAAATCTAGAATAGATGAAGATATCTAGACTTTTGAGTTTAGATCTAGGTTCTACCCCTAGGCCTATAGTCTTATTATTTATCTCATTTATTGTCTGTTTTCTGCTTGTTAATCAAGATCTAGGCTTCATGCAAAAAAAAAAAATTTTCCATGTCATGTTGAATTCAGATTTTGAATGAATGTGATACTAGGCTTGTCGGTATCGGCCGAGATCGCGGTAAAAACATGACCCGAAATCTCCCATTACTTTCTGATACCGGGCGCACGAGATTTGGTTTTGCATACTAATAAGTTTTTAATTTATGGTAATTAATTAAGTTTAAAAGGTCATTTCCTAATGTTAAATGAAAAGTAGAATGGTTTTCCAGTTGTTTTGATGGCTTAGCGATCTGATTGCATGCTGTCTCTGCTTTGGTCTTACCACGGTATAAAGGTTAACTTCAAATGCTTTAAAAGCGCGATTTTTGAAAAGTTTCCATTTAGATAATGAAAGTTTCCAAAGCAGATACATCCCATTTTTATAGAAATGATATTTATTTTTGGATATTTTGACTTTGACATTAGTAAATACTCATTTGAAAGTAGTCGCCGTAAGTAGGTCACGTTGCCCCCATTGACTCCAATGTTATATTTCTTCATCCCGATCTGCCGGCTTTTAGTTTTGATACACTAACAACAGTATTCTTATGTAATGTACAAACAAATCTCCTACTTGTTGTTTTAAACATATTTTAATATAGATCTACCTGTCTTTCATTTTTTCAACTGTGGTTCTAGTTTTGCTTGAAGTAAAATTTTGCTGAGTCAGACATAGGTTACCTGTCTGTTGCTAGAATACACTACACTAGCTATGTGCTAACTGTAATTTTAAGTATTCAAGTTCTACTTACCCTTACTTACAGTTATATTTATATGCTGAAAATCAGAATTCATACACAATACACACATAAAAACATTGATCAGATAACTTCAGTTCACTTTTAACAAAATAGCTTAAAGATAGACTCTACTTCACCTGCCCAAAATAATAAGGCAATTATATGCACATTACAGTGTTCAAGTCATTTACTTTAGATTGCTAAGTATGTAGTTCTTTCATTCACTGTATTTATATAAAGCATTGCTTTAGAAACTTTTTCATACTTGCACAGCACAGTTTTATAACAAAATGTCTTAAAGATGGACTCTACTTCACCTGCCCAAAATAATGGGGCAGTTATATGCACATTTCAGTGTTCAAGTCATTTACTTTAGATTGCTAACTTTGTAGTTCTTTCATTCACTGTAAAACATTGCTTTAGAAACATTTTCATATTTGCGCAGCACAGTTTTTTTGGGGTTATGGAAGGAAGCCAACACAAAAATATACTTCTGTATTATTTTTATTCATTTCAACAGCATATACAAGTTCTATATATCATTCTAGCTAAACTCTGCAAATATGAACAAAATACAACAGCAAGTAAAATAACTATGCTCAATTTATTCAGGCATACCATGACTTGTCACAATTGGCCAATGCAAAAACAAGGGCATTCCACCCCTCACAAAAAAATTCGCTAAAAAAAAAACTATTTGAGCTAGACAGAAAATCTTTTTTGTTTTGTTTTCATATAGTTGAGCTCTACAAGAATATGTAATTTTTATTTTTATATGATGATTAGTGTTTTTTTACCAAAATCCCTAGTGATACTGTTGCATGTCTTAGACTTTAGCCACTTTACCTTTGACTTTAGCTGCCCAAAAAATTAACACTTAGGCCTACCCAGATCTGGTCACTAGAGTCAATATCTGACATAATATTAGTCCTAGCTAGTAGATTTTCTCACTAGAACTCTAGATCTAAAATGTAGGGCCTAGGCCTATGCAATTTCCAATCAATTTAAACATGACCACTGAATAATAGACATCCATATTTAATCAATTAGGCACTAATTTTGAAGTTTTTAGTTCGCTTTAAACTTACTTACTTAAATTTAGTATTTATTGCCACTCAATGCCATGACACAACACACCACTCCATGACAACACAGCTTAATTCAACTTATGTTTTAAGCCAACACAAACTACGATTCTGTTCGACTTTTTAATTGACTATGCACCAGAGTACCTTACTAGTGATGAACCAAATAGCGGTCACGTGGTTTTTTTAGATTAAATATAAATTGGTTGTGATATGAACGCCGGTCTTTTAAAAAAATCAGCTCACAACCCACATTTTAATATTATAACGCAAAAACCCCAACATTAATTCTAAGAAGGTCACTGGAACCAAAAACAGGATAATAACTAAGCCTAATAGTCTAATATTTTGATAATTCTAATGTTTCATTAGTAATGTGGTGGATTTTTCGTACCATTGTCTGATTATAGAATCTTCTGAAAAAACGGGTGTTAGGTTGCTTGTAGTTAACTAAACTGCACAAATTGCTTGATAATGTCAAAGCTGACCCAAGCAGCAACATTAATCCTACTAATACTACCTATGCTAATTTCTAACAAATCACTAGTACTTTTACTTACTGTGGTCATTGGAAGACGAAATAAGCAAATGTGCTTTTATTCTCTTATGGTAGATCCTACAATAATTTCTTATCTTTTTAAAAATTGACTCTTCTAGCCTGGTTAAAAGATCATTATTTTCTGACTAACCTTAATATATATATATATATATATATATATATTATATATAGGGCCTATATTGCTTTAAAAAGTTATCATTGATACCGTTTGCGCTATAAATAGAAAATAAATTCTCTACTTAGTTCAATTCAGAACCTGAACCTTAGATAAGGCTAAATATAGATTGATGTTGAATGAAATGAGTACATATATTTTATCTTCACGTCACTGTAAATAGCTTTGCTATTTTAAGGACCAGCTAGTTAATTGTTTTTCGGGTGGAAACATTTTTAAAAAATTGTAAGAGTTCAAAGCCATTCGCTCTTTGATTTATTTTTTGTGAAGGCTACATATTTCATCAAATAAGGAGTCTTAAGCAGCTGTTTTAGTTAAAATAGTTTATACAAATATCAAGTGGTACTTCAGTTACTGTAAATTTGTGACAGTTATTGTTTTAATGTTATTGATTATCTTCAACTTTTTTTTCATTGATTAATTTTAGTTGGTCTTGATGCTGCTGGAAAGACAACAATTCTGTATAAATTAAAGCTTGGAGAAATCGTGACAACTATTCCAACTATAGGTAATGTTGTATTAGAGTAGCACTAAATGTTTATGTTGTATGTAAGTTTTCTTTACTTAAGTAGAATGGTTTATGATACAAATGCTTGAATGTTTTCATTTTTCTTGTGCAGGGTTCAATGTTGAATCAGTTGAATACAAAAATATAAGCTTTACAGTTTGGGATGTTGGTGGCCAAGACAAAATCAGACCTCTCTGGCGACATTACTTTCAAAATACCCAGGTACTTACAGGTTTTAGTGTGTTGTGGGGGCTGACAGTTTCTCATAGTCATTTGTGTGTGGTTTTATCACATTTGTGGCTCTGTTTTCTTGTATTGAAATAGTTAGCTATACAGTTGTGATCATCAGTATCTGTAATTTAATACTTCTAGCTTCATTATATTTTTAAAATTTCAAGCTTATATTAAACTGAACTGAATGTTGCTTTTAAATACCTACATCTGTGAAGGATTTTAACTTGTAAAATCACATCTAGCCTAAATTTTCTTTCATTTATTTCAGGGTCTCATTTTTGTTGTAGACAGTAATGACAGAGAGAGATTAGCAGAGGCTAAAGATGAGTTAACAAAGATGGTTAGTTGTTTCTTTATAAGTTTTTTTTTAAGTTTGCGGCAGTAGATAACGAGCATGACTATACAAGCATGTAAACTTATCCCCCATTAAATGTTTTACTTTAGAATATTAAATTATTTGCAAGTCAGCTTTTGTTGCATTGCTTAGCTACCTTTTGCAAACTAATAGTAATTTATAGATTATTTTGTCCAAAATATATTCAGGGAACACTCAAAAGTGTGATTACTGATGATAAAATGCTTCATATAGCAGTAGCTACATTTAACAATCTTACTCTGCACCGTTTTTTATAGTGAGGATTACTGTTCAGAAAGGTTTTCTTTTTCTAGAGACTGATTAATGAAAAATCAATGTTTCCAGATTGTCTCTGTTATCATTTTACATCTTTAACTTTTTTTAAAAACTTTTTGTGTTTGCGATTTCTTCACATGTTGACATTTAATTTTATTGTTTGAATCAGCTGCAAGAAGACGAGTTGCGAGATGCTTTACTGCTGGTGTTTGCCAACAAACAGGATCTTCCTAATGCCATGTCCTGTGCAGATATCACATCCGCCTTGGGCTTACAAAACATGAGAAACAGAAAGGTAAGCAAACAAATTATTGAGCTTTGTGATCAACTTTGCTAATTCACCTTATCTCTTTAAAACTGTATTTTTATCATACATATTTCCAGTATTATAATTTTCATGGTTTAAGCTAACTTCCTTCAGTTGGCACTCCAAACTGCCAAAATTTGAGGTTTCTGCTCATTTCCATTACTTTTTCACCTCTTTCCACCACCAAAGTTTTCACCAAATACAAATGGTATGTTTAGAAGGCTAAACTTAAGTTCTACCATAATTTTTTGTTTATGTATTAAAAGGGGGAAAATACATGTTTTTGTATCTGGAGGAACATCACTACATTGATTTTTAGTGGCAAAAAAAAAGACCAGTTTTTACCCCTACCTTATTCTGATGCTTTGCCATGCGACTATGAACTCTAAACTTAGTTCAACCTATATGGGATGACCTTTAGTCTCGTATAAAATGTTAATACATTTTTTTTTAAGAAAAATGGCCTGTTTCTTAAATTTTCTCCAAAAAAAATTGAATTTTCACCAAAATCCAGTAAAAATACGAAATTTCTTCTACCATGATTAGAGCATATTATATCAATATAAAATCAGCTAAATATTCAAGAGAATGTAATAAAATATTAAAAGTTGTTGAGTATTTTACTTTTAAACTAGTAACATGTAAAATTTGAATATATTTTGTAAAAGGTCACAGAAGTACAGAAAATTGCGATACGAACTAATTATCACATTTTAACTATCCAAACTGATATAATTCAAGTGGTATATATATATACACAGGCATACTTTTTTACCGTTTTTCTTCTATCTTCATTTATGTGTCATAATTTGCTACAAATTACTGTCAAAATTAGGTCCCTACCTGTAAACTGGGCACGATTTTAGACATGGTGCATTTTTATTAGCATTCTTCACTGTTTTAACACTAAAAAATTTTACTGAGAATATTTCTTATTTTAAGTAGTTAACTGTAGTTTTATGTAATTAGCTTTTTTTTAAATATCCAAATTGATTTTGTAGTTTTCTATCAATTTTAAAATACTGGCATTTAACTACTTGATTTATACCACTCAATTCAATTTATATAATTAGGTGACGTTTTCCTCTTTAAATCTATATAAAGTTTACTATTGTGGATGCAATAGATGAATTTTGGTGATTTTGCGTTTTTTTCCCGTCTGTTCAAAGTTTTGATGAAAAATGGTGAATTACCTTTTTTAAAGACAAAACTTTTATTTGTGAAACTTGTTTGAAAAAATTGGGTCTTCAGTTGATCTACTGAAGTTAGACTATAGAATGGATACAGCTTTTATAGTTTTTGAGATAATTTGTGCTAAAGTCAGATCCTCATGAGGCAGAAAAGGGTAAAAAAAAACAACTCGTTTCTAAAGCACATAACTTTTTTTCTAATTGTCCTACAGACATAAAATTGGTATCCACATTCCTAAAATCATTAGTAGGCCTACTATCAAAAAAAAAAAAAAATTCAGTAAAGCAATTATTCTTAAGTGTGTTGGATATTGAATTATAAGTAATTTATCAACTGGTAAAAATATGAGTATTTTTACCAAAATAGGGTTTTTAAAAACGTGGAACAAAAATAATTCTAGTCTTGTAGGTTATCAGATTGAAAATGTTGCCTTCAAGATTTTTAAACTTTTTGTCAGATGTTTTTGTTAAGTGTTAATTCAGAAAAATTCATTTTCTATTAAAATACTTAAAGTATAATTTTAATTTAAAAAAAACTGTATATTGTAGAAATCTTTGCTATTACATTATTATATTCAGAATTTATTTAATTTTTTCAAAGAGATTAAATGAAAACTTCTATACATCCTCACAAATTTATTGAGATAACACAGTATTTCTTACTGTACATTCAGATTTATATGTTATATTAGCGCTATAACTTTATTGTGGCTGGCGCAAATTTTATTACTTAGAAATAGGTATAATTTAGAAGTTAATGTGCTGTGTTTTCTTTTCTCTAGTGGTATATCCAAGGTGCCACTGCCACGCAAGGAACTGGGTTGTATGAAGGTCTGGACTGGCTATCAAACGAACTCTCCAAGTGATTCTCACCTGTCTGATCACCCATCATCGCCATCATCACATTGCCCGGGTTTACTTTGTTGACTGTCTGTGTCTGTTGTTATACTGATGTCATCTAATGGGCTGGTGCCTCCCTATAGCAAATACTATGTACAAATCACACCATTCATTGTTTTATTCACACTGTTTTAGGGATGTAATTCTGTGCAATCTTCCCTCTTGGTGCACTCGTTAATTTATTTATTGTTTGGTGCACTTGGTAGGGTTAAGGGGGACAACTGTATGAGTAGCCACTGCCCTTCATGTCCAAATATGTTTGATCATATACAAAAACTGGACCATTTTTTTTTTCTCTGGGAATGACTGAAATAAAAGAATCAACATTTTTATGGACTCAGTTCAATTCATAGCTTTCTTGTTGTTTGTGATGAGTAAATTCACATTGAATTGTTTGTGTCCAAGTATTTTAGTGGGCCTTATGGAGTATTACAGTTTAGTTTGTACTAAATTGTTGTATGTGTTATATAGGCTTGAAGGAGATAAGTGGTCTCTATCATGGCAATAGAGTGGTGTTGGGGTGGTTCAGTAGATGGCTGTCAGCAGTTGGGTTTGATCCTCTGCACAAGATACGTTAGCTTTAGGTCATGAATGATATTGCGTTACTGTCACATGCAGATCTTTGAATACGACAACAGTGATGTTGGTTATATGAAGTTTAATTTATCATAAGAGTCTATTGGTAAAATTTCTGTTGGTATATGCTGCTTAGTTTTGTATCTGTTTCCAGGAGGCCAATTTATTGTTCTTGTTTCTCTATTAGATCCAGGGGTCAGTTAATTGTGATTGTATTGTGTCAAATAGTTTTGATTGAATGGCTAGTCAGCACCCATTGATCCTGTAGTTTGTCTATATCACAATGTGCATGTTGTGTGTACACGACTCCAAGCTGTACAGTTATCTTTTTTATTATCGAAGGACATTCATATTTTCTTCTATTGTATTTGCAAGCGGTAGTTTCCTTTAGTTATATCAGGGCTAGTGATACCATTTAGAGAATAACCTTAAAAAATGTTTAGGAAATTAAAATTGTGTGTAAATCTATTTAAAAAAATAACTCTTAAAAACAATCTTAGAAAAAGAGATAAAAGAATCCTGCCCCTATAGTTGGAATATATTTTATAGATCCGTGAGTGTGTGGAAGATCCACGGGCAGTTTTAGGTAGAAAATTCTTGAGTACAAGATCTAGGATGAGCCAATGGTGACAGTGGCATATGATGATGATGAAAATTGTACAGTCATTCACCTTTTTCTTGGAGATATTCTTACATTCCAGCCTAATGGAATCTAGATCATGTGATGTCACCAAATTGTTTGTATAAAAAAATACATTGTATCTATTTTCTTTTTATTTGATTTAATAATGCTTGTGTCTGTGTCAAGGGAGGATTACTCTATGAGTAAATTAGCTGATATCATTCTTTTTTTTTTCTTCTATTCTTAGAGGTGTATTTATGTGTAGTTTTGTATGATAATAAAATAGCAACACAATTTTCTTTGTATCAAGTATAATCAAGCACATTGGATATCGCAATCAAGTCGTGTTTCAATTACTGACCTGTTGATTCGCAGACCTTGTAGGTCAGTTTCTCGATTTAACAACAAAGGCCAGCGCCAGTTGGTGATTAACATTTTATCTGGCCAGTTGGTGATGAAACAGCCGTTTTTCTTGTGATGAGACATTGAATGTGATGCCTGATGCAAGTCTGGGATACTCTGGGGTTTTTTAAATAGTTTTTTTTTGTCTACATACTTTATATTTTGGCAGTTTTATGAACTCGTGTAAGTAGGGCTGGTGTTTGTCTTCACGCAGAAAGTCTGTGTCAGCTGGTTGGTGGCACAGCAGTGTGCACTGGAGTGTGTTGACACGTGTGTGTTAACTGGCAAGTTGACACGGCCGTGTTATCACTGACTGTTGACTGATTTTTTCTTTAGTTTACAGCTTGATCAGAACAGAGGGCAGATATTGTTTATGGAACTTCTACTTTATAAAAAACACATTAAACTGATGAAATTGATTTGGTTTTTATTTTTTCTGTTTATATTACGAGAAAAATTGGAACTTCTCAACCAGCGATACCCTACCTAATTCCTAATATACGAATCTGCAAGGTGGTACATTCCTTAAGTCACAAGGGGTACCTTGCAAGAAAAACCATTTTAATGGTACCTAATTTGACAGCACTGATGTGGCGATACAGCCTTTAAAAAAATAGGGGCCTACAGTTTTAAAGAATAAATGTCTGACCCGACTAGGTTGTCAACTTACTTAAGACAGTTTACCTTCCTAACCCATTTACTCAGGCTGAATCAAGTTTTTAACTAACTCTTTAAAATGTTACACCAGGCACTAGATGAGGCTGGAATCATCAGATAAGTTATTGGACCGAGACACTAACTGTTCTTAAATAACCAAGTATTGTTGTCTAGTTTCAACATATAGCCGTAGTTTTGACTTGATCGACGTGGATGTGTACCAGATGTAGGTAAGGTCACAATCCAAGTTGCACTACGTTGCTGGTTTCTAGGCCTAGCTGTAGACTGCTTAAGTCCATGAATCACATGTTGCTAAAATGGCTAAATGAAGTAAAAAAAAGTTCGGTTGCCGGAAAATTTTTATCGATATGCGTCCATCACACGGATTGCGTTGTAAACTAGTCTACCAATTAAAACATAAGGTATACGAAACCGGCTGCATAATACTTTTATTTGAAACTCTTTCTCATAGTTCTTTAAAAAAACAATTTAAATATTCACTACATTTGAAACTGTTCAAAAATATTTAGTTTGAGCATACACACTCCAACTTTATATCTAAGGTGTCTTGTGTTCGGCTATTTGGTTACTTCCCTTACATCGATCATTTGTGGAAGAAATTTATTTTAAGCTGCGGATGTATTGTGAACACAATTCAATGACATCATCGCGAAAATGGCGAAAACATACTCTCAAAGAGCGCAAGGTCATAGGAATCCATATTGCCAAAATGGCTGCCTTTATACACAAATACACGGTTTAAGTCCTGTTTAACTACTTCGGTGGTTCTTTTTTAAAACATCTGCATCGAGTCATCTAAGCACTGGGTTAGCCACTAACAGATCATGTTGAAACAAAATCAGGCAATTTCCGTCGCGTCTGGTCTAGTTGATGAGAGTGTAAGTAAACAGGAAGGCTTCGAGTTACTCCGTTTCTCAGGCCTGTGTACAGTCGTAGCAAGATGGTGACTGACCTGCGTAGGCCTCGTCTGACAGCCCAAGCCATCTGCATCACTCTACTGCTCAACTCCCTTTCAACATCTTATGCCACCACCATCTGCCCTGCTGGTTTTATGCCTCCAGACTGTGCCCAACAGTGTAAAGACGGGCACTATGGTGCAAATTGTGTGTCACCCTGTCCTAGCTCCTGCCTCAACCGCTCTTGCCGCCCACAGAATGGTGAGTGCTACAAATGCATCCCTGGACTCACGGGCAGCAGATGCTCAGAGCAATGCCCTAAAGGTTTTTTTGGGCAAGACTGCAAGCAACCCTGCCCGACGGGTTGTCAAGACAACCTGTGCGACCCTTTCGTCGGCGCGTGCCTTCAGTGCCTCCCCGGCTACAGTGGCACCAAATGTGAATCTCTCGTCCCGGTGCCGGGTAGCCACGCCTTCAAACAGCCCACCGACGAGAGCACCCGAACTGCGAACAAGAACTCCATGTTGTACATGATTATAGCGGCCGTCTTATTTTCCTTGCCCGGCTGCATTTGGCCTTGTTGGGTGTGTTATTTCAAGAAAAAAAAACAACTCTCAGAATCCAGCCCAAAAAAACATGTTTACAAACCACTAAACACGGACGATGGGCTGCAGACAAACGCCTCAGCCATAAAAGGGAACCCAGAATCACATCTGAATTTTAAAGATGCACGGGAACCCAAGCGGGGTAGAGGTGAAAAACGAAAACCCTCTACACGAAATTCGCCCTCTCCGCCGTCGAAAACAACGAAAAACACTTTCGGTTACTACAGCATACGGACTAAATCCTCGACGGGCGTGCATGTTGAGAGCAGCTTCCAAAACAAGGACCAGCTGACCGACGAGACTTTGGAGCTTGGTGGCTTTTTGAAAAATTTCGACCACAATAAGGTTCTTAATGAAAACCGACCACTCGACGTGAAGAAAGCAGCGAACTACACGGATAATTTATATTTTAAAACCTCAACTAAAACCGCGAGTGTGGCCTCTGCAAGATCGGAAAAATCCGATGTACAATCTATTAATAGAGACGATCACATACCCAAGAGTGGGAGTACTCGTGGGGCGGAAAGTAAAAATAACGCTGGTGACAATTTGAGCCTGTTGACCCGTGGGGGCGTCATTGGTCAACATCCGGCCCAACACACTATTGCTGTGCAGACAGTCCAGTGCGAGTTAGAGCTAGATGAAACGCGTGGTAAACAAGACTCGCCGGAACATCCTGCGCATGCGCGTAGGGGTACTAGACAAAAGAGATCGTTTATGACACGCGTTTGGGGGAGGTTTGCAAAGGTGAGAGCTTTAAATCAACGGACGAATAGGTCTAACCAACATCATCCTACAGGTAGGTGCCTGACTTCATCCAACAGGTAAGTGCCTGACGTCATCATACAGGTAGGTGCCTTACATCATCATACAGGTAGGTGCCTGACATCATCATACAGGTAGGTGCCTGACATCCTACAGGTAGGTGCCTTACATCATCATATGCTTGACATCATTATACAGGTAGGTGCTTGACATCATCATATGCTTGACATCATTATACAGGTAGGTGTCTGACATCATCATACAGGTAGGTGCCTGACATCATCATACAGGTAGGTGCCTGACATCATTATACAACTAGGTGCCTGACATCCTACAGGTAGGTGCCTTACATCATCATATGCCTGACATCATTATACAGGTAGGTGTCTGACATCATCATACAGGTAGGTGCCTGACATCCTACAGGTAGGTGCCTGACATCATTATACAGGTAGGTGCTTGACATCATCATATGCTTGACATCATTATACAGGTAGGTGTCTGACATCATCATACAGGTAGGTGCCTGACATCCTACAGGTAGGTGCCTGACATCATTATACAGGTAGGTGCTTGACATCATCATATGCTTGACATCATTATACAGGTAGGTGCCTGACATCCTACAGGTAGGTGCCTGACATCATCATACAGGTAGGTGCCTGACATCATCATACAGGTAGGTGCCTGACATCCTACAGGTAGGTGCCTGACATCCTACAGGTAGGTGCCTGACATCATCATACAGGTAGGTGCTTGACGTCATCCTACAGGTAGGTGCCTGACATCCTACAGGTAGGTGCCTTACATCATCATTCATATAGTAGCTTTACAACAACATACAGGTAGGGCTTTATATAACCAGATATGTATCCTACATAAAAAAAAAACGTTCGTGTGTTACATTTTCATTTGTTAGGAATCTTACATTATTATATATTACCGAAGATTAAAAAAAAAGAATGTAAATTGTCTTACGGGCACTCTAAAACAACCACATATTCACTATAAAACTACGTTATGTTCCTTACAGTTGTGTTCAGTATAAAACTACGTTATGTCACTTACAGTTGTGTTCAGTATAAAACTACGTTATGTTCCTTACAGTTGTGTTCAGTATAAAACTACGTTATGTTCCTTATAGTTGTGTTCAATATAAAACTACGTTATGTTACTTACAGTTGTGTTCAGTATAAAACTACGTTATGTTCCTTATAGTTGTGTTCAATATAAAACTACGTTATGTTCCTTATAGCTGTGTTCAATATAAAACTACGTTATGTCCCTTATAGTTGACCAAAAGACGTTCAAGTAAAAACGATCCAGAGGCAATCAAGACAAAAGAACAATCTAAGAGTACCAAACAAACAGCCACAGAAAATCAGGCTACTGCAGGTAATTAAGTCAGAGATTAGCGCTAGGTTAATGATCCAGTGGATTAACAGATTTGAACATCAGTGTACTGCAGGTAATTAAGTCAGAGATTAGCGCTAGGTTAATGATCCAGTGGATTAACAGATTTAAACATCAGGCTACTGCAGGTAATTAAGTCAGAGATTAGCGCTAGGTTAATGATCCAGTGGATTAACAGATTTCAACATCAGGCTACTGCAGGTAATTAAGTCAGAGATTAGCGCTAGGTTAATGGTCCAGTGGATTAACAGATTTGAACTTGTGGTTAATCTTAACCCGCACTGTTTCAAGTGTCTCAACTGGAAAAGTCGTAACAAAAAGGCTGTGGCAGACATGTAGTTAGTGCCGCCTTAACCCCCCCCCCCCCCCACACACACATTTGATTGCAATAAGTGGTGAGTTTTTCTTATTATGAAACCTTATCTGATATATGTATAAAATGTACATGAAAGAGATGCTTCATCCACGTATTTTCTTTGTCTACGTCTAATATTATGAGTAAGTGGGATTTTTTAAAGTGGAGACAACGCCTATAGTAAATGTTTAATTTTATATTCTTACTCTTTTTTATGGGCACAACGATTTGACCCTACTGTTTTTGTTTTCTTTCTCGCCCCTCCCCCTCCCCTCCCCCTCCCCTCCCCTCTCTCCTTGGTTCCAGACCAGTACACGTGTGTGGACGAGGCCAATGACCCCGTGTATAACGAGACCACACAACCAATCACGCGTGAAAGTTCAACACAGTCGAAAGCTTTGGATCCAAGGAGGTTCAAGAGGAGATCGAATCGAGCTCAGAGCTTTGCTAAACTAACCCAGACTGAGCTTGGCACCGAGTCCCGTGTTCTGTCAGACAGCGGCTGTAAGGAGGCGGAGAAAACAGGAAGTGAACGTGAGCTAGCGAGCGTCCGTCAAGTGAGCTTTTCCAACCCTCATTCTCGTGCCTCTAGCCATCCAAGCAAACCGGACGGCTACGAATCAAACGGTGGTATTGCTCAAGAAAATGACGTCAGCAAGCAAAGAAACACTAACCCTGAGGGCAAAACGCTGGGAACTTCCCGCCAATCTGCGAGTCTGCCAGATTACGCCGTTAACTACCCTCACGAAACATCCGGGAAATCTCTTCAAAACGGAAGATCAAGCCCCGTTCTACAAAACACAGAGCCTGCTTTGACAGCCCATGGAGACTGTCGGAAAGAAGAGCAGCGCCTCAGTCATTTGGCCTCCGTCAAAAAGGTGCCCGGCGAAGCAGAGGGTAGAAAAAATCCGAATAAGACATTTGTTGTGAACTCGCCCCAGAAGCTGATCAAAAAATACGCAAGCCGTAGCATGGGAGACATCAGTACTAGCGGCATGTCCTGCGGCTTAAACAAACCTGATCCCATCCACTCGGAGTACAAGCCATACACCATGGACCCCAACTTGCACGAGCCAATTCCGGTGTTGTTGTACCCGTCCCAACACTACGCCACGCTGGGAAGCTGTTCCAGGGAGGCTGCGCAGACCTTCACAGTTCAACAAGCGACACGCCAGCAGATATGTTACCTTAATAACTACCCAGTCTTCCCTGATATATTTCTCAACGAAGCAATGTATCGCTGCAACATGTTTAGCAGCCTGCACCCAACAAAACCCCCGGCAAAAGATTCCAATCCTCCCCCCAGAATTCCCAACTTGCAGGGGCATAACTGTAACGATGACACAAGCACGGCAAGTGCTTCGATATCCGAACTGGGGCCCACAGTGAGCGAATCGCGTGACGTTGGCACCAGAATAATGGGCCCGCAGCAAAAGAGCAAGACCCGAGAAGGTCACGCAAACCGGAGCAAGCAAAGAGATTCTGAAGACTCGACCTTACTGAACAACACAGTCCCAGACGTGTTTAACGACATGATTGTAACCAAACATCGACCGCCGATTGATAAATACCATTCTCTTGAGGGCCATAAATTCCTAAAGTCTCCCAATTCCCCGTTTGTTGCCCCACCACCGACCGTCTCCCCGGCGATGGCTTACGAGCAGGTCAGGCAGCAGGGGGACACCAGGGATGAAATTCTCCACAGCTTGCATCAGCTGAGGGAACAACACCCCGACCTATTCCTTAACCCAAAGTTAGGTTTGGAACCCGGATATCTCATGAATGACCCGGTGTCGAAACAAGTTTTCGAACCAGGACAAACCGTAAAACACGGCGACACAGACAAAAAAAGCGAACTTGAAAATCTTTCCCAGAAGCTCAAATATTCCGAGTGTTGCAAGCGTTCATCCCGACACCGTAACGTTCAACCGCCTGGAAATCAGCAAACACAAAGGCAGTGTTCAGACGGCCGGAACCAAACGATGAAACCTACAGGGAAACAACTCAAATCAGTTCCAGAAAACAAAGACATCGATGACGATTCCTTCTTCAACCCGTTGTCTTCGACCGCACAGAAATCCTTGTTTGGCACGTATAAAAAAAGTAGCCGGAAAACTAAAGTCGATTCCGGATCGTCATCCCTGTCATCGGATAGCACATGGGACAACACGGATACCAGTGCCAGGATCTCTGAGATAGCCCGACAAGCGGAGAGCTATTCCAAGACGGTCTCTCAGAGACACCAGACAAAAAGTGCTGCCATCAAGCCGGTTCAGAAAATTGTCAAACCTAAACCAAAGGTTGTAGCTGCCCCTAAATTACCATCAACCCCGAAACCAAAGATAGAAACTAATTCTAAACAAAAATCTAACCCTCCCAAAAAAATACAAAAAGTTGGCAAAGACAAGAAACCTCCGCCGACATCATCATCATCAGAAACATCATCCTCAGAAGATGACAGCAGTACTGAACCAGTGCAGAGATCCCCAAAGCCTAAAACCACCAACTCCGCCGACGCTAAGCAAAATGCTAAAAGCCCCAAAAAGATCAATGTCAAAGTTCAAGCTAAGCCTAGCCCTAAAGTAGATAAAACTCCTTGCCATTCCCCACCCAAGCAGTCGGTAACGAAGCCGGCCAAGAAGGAAGACGTGCAGAAAAAAGAGGACAAAAATAGTACAAGTGCTAAAAGTCCCAAGGAGATGAATGTCAAATTTGAGGATAAGAAAGGCCCCCGCGATGCCAAAACTCAACAACGGTCTCCGGACAGCAAGTCGACTGTAACTAGCGCCAATAAAACGGAAGTCAAGAAAAAAGCGGCGCCGATAAAAATATTAAGTCCTAAGACTATGAGTCCTAACGCGGCGCTGATAAAAATATTAAGTCCTAAAACTATGAGTCCTAACGCGGCGCTGATAAAAATATTAAGTCCTAAAACTATGAGTCCTAACGCGGCGCTGATAAAAATATTAAGTCCTAAAACTATGAGTCCTAGACAGGATACACTCAAAATCAAACCCGAAAGCCCAAAATCTCAACAACAATCAACAGCCATGACAGCCCAAACTTCCAAACACATTGTCAAAGAGTTGCAAATTGTAACTGAACAGACCGGTGCTCAGACTAAGAAACAGAACGTGGCGGAGAAAAGCAAATCGCCGCTACAGAGAAATGAATATTTTCCTGGCCAAGGGGACAACGTTGTCGTGACGGACATTATAATTGCTGTACACAACCAGAAAAATACACCCCAATCCGAGAGATCATACATCAGCACCGTCAACCAAAATCTACGTTCCGACTGTATATCCACCGTTAGGATCGTCTCACCACAGGTGAAGCAAAGCGAGTTGAAAACCAAATCGGAGATTGATTCTAAAATAATTATGTACCAAGTTAACAACAAAGACGCGCGTAAGGAAGTTGACAAGCGGCAGGGGAAGAGTCCAAACACAGTCCGCGTCCTGCTGCCACAAGAAAAACAAGCTCAACACGAGAAGAAAAAACAAAAAAAATCCACTTCCGGTTTGAGAGAGTCTGGTAAAGACACGTCAAGAAACAAATCTTCGCCTTTAGAGTTGTTTGAAGCAGACGCCAGGTCCAGCGCGCATCCTGCAGACGGGGAGGTGCAGCAGTCGCTCGACTACTTTGTGCTGTGTCCCGTGGAGCAGCTGCCCGGGGGGCAGGTGGTGGACAAGCAGACCAGGGGCGAGCACCTGATGAGCAACGCAACCAGCTTCCACTACGTTCTCCGGTCGCCCCAGTCTCTAAGGACCACGCCTGAAATGGCCAGCAAAAACTCGGCGCACTCGACAGGAAGAGACTGGACATGCGAGCCGGGGATGGGGATGTACCCCATCCCCTCCCTGTTGGAAGATGTCGTCAAGCTAGACACCGTCTACAGCGAATCAAGTTTCTCCCACGTGGAAGAGAGGCTGATACTGAGCGACGGGAACAGGGTCAGGTCCAACATATCGAAGCCCCAATCCATCATCATCGACAACAGGTCTTGTCCAATCCGTTACCAAGCTTACGGTCCGGGAAAAGAGTCTCGCTGCCACAGCTTGCCGGCTCAGGTGTTTATGGTGGACCCGCTGTCTAAAAATGTTGTCCCACAAGGCGAGGGGTATAAAGCGGATGCAGCACATTGTCCGCCTGGTGAAGCAGCCCAGTCTAGAATCTTCCAACTGCCCAACACAGCCCACGGCACCAAGCTCAACTTTTATCGAAGACAAGGGACAGAAAACTCCGAACCGCAAAAAGACGAAAGCACGGAGCAGTTCAAGTCGGTGATAGACGAGGACTCGGATTGTTTCTTCGACGCCATGGAACACCGGGACTCGTACTCGTACGACAAGCACATGGACACCACCTGTCTGTCGTCGGGAAAGCACAGCATACCGTTTGACCAGAGAAGGAAAAATAACAGCAAAAGCGACCCAAACGACGCTAAAACGAAACGGCCGAAAACAGGTCAAAAGAAACTCAATTGCGCGTTCAGGTTTGCCTCGACCCAAACAGCCAAAGATGGCGCCAGTTCCGTTAACAAACCCAAAGAAGGTGCTAGCTCGACGAACAAACACAGAGAGGGGTCCACATCCGGGAAGAAGAAACCCTCGTGTTCTGAAGAATCCTCCAACAACGCTCAGACAAAACAAGCCAAGAAAACTTTGAAGACACGAGGAAGGAAGGGATTAACAGAAGATACTGCGGTGTACACGACAAAACACCCCAAAATCGAGTACACAACCAAGGAACAACGTGATCTGTTGAGGGGAAAAGAAAAACACGGACTGGATTATTGCACCTCAAACGCCACGAGAGAAACTCTGGACTTCTTACAAACGTCACTAGATGAAATGTATTTAGCACCAAGCTATGTGCTTAGAGAACATTCTGGAGAAAACATTTACATGAGTAGGAAATATAGTAGAAATGCTAAGTCGAATCCACCAGAAGCCACGTCTAAATCAGCCGACAGTTTATACCCAACGTCTAAACCAGCCGACCGTTTATACCCAACGTCTAAAACAGCCGACCGTTTTTACCCAACGTCTAAAACAGCCGACAATTTGCAAGTATCGTCTAAAGAAGATGATATTGTGTACACAGCGTGTAAAGCAGATGATCGTGTGTACACAGCTTGCACAGAACTGGACAAAACGAAAGCCACGAAACGCCTCCACCCTGACGTCTTCTACGACGCCTCCTGGCACAGCTGAGGGTGGAGGAGGGTGGAGGAGGGTGGAGGAGGGTGGAGGAGGGTGGAGTTGATCTTAACAGACACGGCCTGGACTGGACCTGACGCACAGACGACCCACGTGACCGTAAATGACCTAAGTCAAGCAGCCACGACTTAAGTCGATCAGCTGACTAAATCCATTAGACTTACAAAGAAGTTTTAACGACTGAATTTGGTTGCTAACTCAGAGTGAAGAGATCGGGAAATCTCGGGAAAGCTCGGGAAAACTCGGGAAAGCTCGGGAGGGCACGGGTTCACATAGTCTCGGATACTTCCTGCCATCACTGACTGACAAATCGTCTGGAACTTTTGATCTGACTACAGGAAACAGGCACTAATCAATTCATGTTTTGATGACCTCGAAAGATGAACCGTAAACTTTAAATGACTCAACTTGATCTCACGGAAGTCGATTTTTGTATTTGATGTATACATTTTATAATAAACAACAAAATTCATTTTTAACTATTGTAAAAAATATACAATTTTATTTCTATTTATATCCTATATAACTTACACATTACTACAGTAAACTACAAAATGTAACAAAACATAGTCTAAATATCTGTCGTCATCTCTTGTTTGAAAGCTATTTGATTGGACAAAGTTGATTAAGTTAAAGCATTCAGTCCTACGGCCGACGGTGTTATTATTTACATTCGTAATTAACATCTCATCCAGCTCCGACTTTAAGAATTTCATTTGTCAACTGAGTCAAGTTTATGCAGTACAGAAGCGGTTCAACTATTCTTATCTAAACACGGAGTATTAAAAGATAAAATACTTCAAACTTTAATATCACAATCGCTGACCTTCTTGGTAACGCTTTCACCGACTCGGTAACAACAAAAGTCACAACAATTTGACCACGCGAACAGGTACCACGTTATGACGTCACAGTTGGCTTATTTTCCCGCGCAAAAAGTGAACAGCCTCCACTCATGACGTAAGCGTTGGCCTATTTGGCCATGCAGAAGGCGTCGCGAGGAAGGGGGTCGCCAAAACAACACTGCTGGAAGGCGGGCTGGAACTGCTTCTTCCCACAGCAGGAGTAGGCGGGGGTCTTGGGGATGGCGTTTCCTTCATCGCAGCAGACGTGGGTCAGGGGGTTGAACATGTGTTTCCCACAGCACTGAAACAGTGGTGACAGGGTTAGGTTAAACAGTGGTGACACGGTTAGGTTAGATAGTGGCAGTGCTGACACGGTTAGGCTAAACAGTGGTGAAACGGTTAGGGTAAACAATGGTGACACGGTTAGGTCAAACAGTGGTGACACGGTTAGGTTAAACAGTGGTGAAACGGTTAGGTTAGATAGTGGCAGTGGTGACACGGTTAGGTTAAACAGTGGTGACACAAGTAGGTTAAACACTGAGATTGGTGACACAGCTGGTTGAAACATTGAAATTGATGATACAGGTAGATTAAACACTGATAGTGGTGACACAGGTTAAACAGTGAGGTTGGTGGCAGGTTAAACATTAACAGTGGTGAGACAGTTTGGTTAAACACTGACATTTATGATACTTTTAGGTTAAACACAGCACTGTACAAGTGGTGACTCACGTCCAAGTGTGGTTGGCCAGGGGTTCTGGGTCTGACCCCCTCTCCACAGCACATCTGGTGGATGGGGTCGTAAGGGGTCTTTCGACAGCACTTCATGTTTCTGCCAGGATTTCTGCGGACAAAGCAACACATCACCACATCACCACATCACCACATCACCCCTTCATATCTTCATATTGCCACATCGCAGATGTTCACCAAAATGGTGTAGATCGGGGGACACAATCGTTTACCCATGAAACGGAGACAGACGGTTTTTTTCATGGATGTGTTCATTGAAATATCAACAACTGTCACAACACACATGACCCAATTAACTCACGGAACAAGGAACTTGTCACAACACACAAGACCCAATCAACTCACGGAACAAGGAACTTGTCACAACACACTTGACATGATCAACTCAGGGAACTTGTCACAACACACATGACCCAATCAACTCACGGAACAAGGAACTTGTCACAACACACATGACCCAATTAACTCACGGAACAAGGAACTTGTCACAACACACATGACCCAATCAAGTCACGGAACTTGTCACAACACATATGACCCAATCAACTCAGGGAACATGGAACTTGCCACAACACACATGACCCAATCAACTCACGGAACTTGTCACAACACACATGACCCAATCAACTCACGGAACTTGTCACAACACACATGACCCAATCAACTCACGGAACTTGTCACAACACACACAACACACATGACCCAATCAACTCACGGAACTTGTCACAACACACACAACACACATGACCCAATCAACTCACGGAACAGGGAACTTGTCACAACACACATGACCCAATCAACTCATGGAACAGGGAACTTGTCACAACACACATGACCCAATCAACTCACGGAACTTGTCGCAACACACATGACCCAATCAACTCACGAAACACGGAACTTGTCACAACACACATGACCCAATCAACTCACGGAACTTGTCACAACACACATGACCCAATCAACTCACGGAACTTGTCACAACACACATGACCCAATCAACTCACGGAACTTGTCACAACACACATGACCCAATCAACTCACGGAACTTGTCACAACACACACAACACACATGACCCAATCAACTCACGGAACAGGGAACTTGTCACAACACACATGACCCAATCAACTCATGGAACAGGGAACTTGTCACAACACACATGACCCAATCAACTCACGGAACTTGTCACAACACACATGACCCAATCAACTCACGGAACTTGTCGCAACACACATGACCCAATCAACTCACGAAACACGGAACTTGTCACAACACACATGACCCAATCAACTCACGGAACTTGTCGCAACACACATGACCCAATCAACTCACGAAACACGGAACTTGTCACAACACACATGACCCAATCAACTCACGGAACTTGTCACAACACACATGACCCAATCAACTCACGGAACTTGTCACAACACACATGACCCAATCAACTCACGAAACACGGAACTTGTCACAACACACATGACCCAATCAACTCACGGAACTTGTCACAACACACACAACACACATGACCCAATGAACTCACGGAACAGGGAACTTGTCACAACACACATGACCCAATCAACTCATGGAACAGGGAACTTGTCACAACACACATGACCCAATCAACTCACGGAACTTGTCGCAACACACATGACCCAATCAACTCACGAAACACGGAACTTGTCACAACACACACAACACACATGACCCAATCAACTCAGAGAACATGGAACTTGTCACAACACACATGACCCAATCAACTCACGGAACTTGTCACAACACACATGACCCAATCAACTCACGGAACTTGTCACAACACACATGACCCAATCAACTCACGGAACTTGTCGCAACACACATGACCCAATCAACTCACGAAACACGGAACTTGTCACAACACACATGACCCAATCAACTCACGGAACTTGTCGCAACACACATGACCCAATCAACTCACGAAACACGGAACTTGTCACAACACACATGACCCAATCAACTCACGGAACTTGTCACAACACACATGACCCAATCAACTCACGGAACTTGTCACAACACACATGACCCAATCAACTCACGAAACACGGAACTTGTCACAACACACATGACCCAATCAACTCACGGAACTTGTCACAACACACACAACACACATGACCCAATGAACTCATGGAACAGGGAACTTGTCACAACACACATGACCCAATCAACTCATGGAACAGGGAACTTGTCACAACACACATGACCCAATCAACTCACGGAACTTGTCGCAACACACATGACCCAATCAACTCACGAAACACGGAACTTGTCACAACACACACAACACACATGACCCAATCAACTCAGAGAACATGGAACTTGTCACAACACACATGACCCAATCAACTCACGGAACTTGTCACAACACACATGACCCAATCAACTCACGGAACTTGTCACAACACACATGACCCAATCAACTCACGGAACTTGTCACAACACACATGACCCAATCAACTCACGGAACAGGGAACTTGTCACAACACAATGTTGTGGTGGGGTCGTAGAGCGACATCCCGCAGCACATCATTGGCGGGGATCCCTTGGGGGGTCGGGGCACGGGGATGTCCCCGCAGCACACCTGGGTTGTCATGTCGTACATCCCCTTGTGACAACACCCCCACTGCTGGGGTCCTGGTGGGATGATCTGCAATCAGGTGGGATTATCGGGATACAGACAGGTGAGATTATCGGGATACAGACAGGTGAGATTATCGGGATACAGACAGGTGAGATTATCGGGATACAGACAGGTGAGATTATCGGGATACAGACAGGTGAGATTATCGGGATACAGACAGGTGAGATTATCGGGATGCGGACAGATAAGATTACCTAGATATAGACAGGTGAGATTATCTAGATACAAGCAGGTAAGATTATATAGTAACAGACATGTGAGATTATCTAGATACAGACAGTTCAGATTATTTAAAATAGGTAAGATTATCAATATACAGACAGATAAGCTTGTTTGTCTTTGTATTAGACATGATTGTGTAGGCATTAAGTTGATCAATTAGTTAATTAAGATTGTGGACATATTGCGAAGAAATACGACAGATGAATCAGATACTTAAATTTGAGACACGCTAAGTATTAAGTTAATTAATTAGTTAATTAATTAGTTAATTACATTGGTGATGCCGTCACAGCACAGCTGCCCTGGCATAAAACCTCCAGAAGAACATTCTTTAGAGTGGGGCCGGTACCTGTGGACAGGAATGTATCAACTGAACATGTGTATGTAACTTTAAACTTGATTTAAAAACATCAACTAATCGTGTTCATTTAACTTCAAGCTTGATCTAAAAACATCATCTGATCATGTGTATGTCTTAGATCACTTATCCTGTGACAGCCATGTGACTTAGATCACTTACCCTCCTGGTGGAGGCCAGTACTGTTGGTTGGGGGCAGGTCCAGGGGGGTTGTACCGGCTCTGTGGGGGCCCGGGGTTGTAGTTCTGTGGGGGCCCTGGGTTATAGCTCTGTGGGGGCCCATAGCTCTGTGGGGGCCCATAGCTCTGGTAGGCCCCAGGGTTATATCCTGGGATGTCAGCGAACAGAGAATCTTGGGTGGGCGTCAGGGGTGCTGGTCTTTGAGGGGGCGCCGGCTTGGGGGGAGACGCTGGTTTGGGCGGCCAATTGAACGTCGGGAATTTAATGCTGGGGGGAGTGGGCGCCGGCGGGGGAGGGGCGTCTAGGCTAGACTTCATCAACGTCCTAAACTGCCTCTGTAGGGTCTGTAGTGCCTGGATGTAGGTGTCTGCTGCCTGCTTGTCTATGCCTGGGCCTGGGGGAGAAACAGATTTATGTCAGCATTTAAAATCGCGATCTTTGATGTGCATTCAAACATGTACATGTGTTAATTGCCCATTACCTTTGTTTATGGCATACAAAGGGGATCGTGTGATCAGCATTATGCCCAGCCATTTTTACTTACCCTAACCAAAATTAGGTACCTATAGAAGCTGGATGAACTCAAGGCTGACCCGAGATCCGAACGAACGCTCCATAGTTCAACCACGTCGTCCCACTCCCATTACCCATATACACATTTTACTTGCACATTATCCTTACCCATATATTCGTTTAGCTGCTACTCTGGTACCGGTTTTATCATACATTCTAAAGAACCTTCGATTATTAACCATAAACCCTAAACCAGTTCGAGACCAGAGATCTACCCTAACCCTAACCCTAAACTTAACCCTAACCCTAACCCTAACCCTAACCCTAACCCTAACCCTAACCCTAACCCTAACCCTAACCCTAACCCTAATCCTAATCCTAATCTTAATCCTAATCCTAATCCTAATCCTAATCCTTATCCTAACCTTGCGTGTTTAAAAGCTTTCTTTGTGGTTTCTGTTCCCCCTATATGTAGCTACGTATATCAAACACATTATCTTCATCATCATCAATACATAATCTATTAGTAAATTGGAAGGGGGGGGGGGTCTACAAATGATGTCACTCTCAAAGTAGGGTGTTGGTGTTTGTATGAAAGGAGGGTGTTGATGTTTGGGTGAATTTGTTGTAAATGGTCAGACGTTGAGGGATGGTAGGGGTGAGTGGGGTTTGTCGTATACAATGAATGTACGACCCATTAGTCATGTTTGTATGTCCAGGCTGGATTTGAACCTGAGACATTGGTTGTACTTACTCCATCCTTGACTCAACCCTTGAGGCGCCCCGCTGCTCTGGGTCGTCAGGTCGGGTTCAGGGTCTAGACACAAATTGTAAAATATTAGTTTCAAGTTTAAGTGTACATGAAGTTGTTTAAGCGGTTTTGAAAAACCGAAAGTAGGATAAGTTTCACTTCCGGTTACCGGAAATCGCTGAAAAGTTGAAACAGAACTACCAATTAGATATAATACTTATATATAATATTTCGTCAATTTAGCTGTACGTTACTCAAGTTATTGTGCTCACAGACAGATACACAGACACACAAACAGATATATGGACAAAATGGCTAAACTTTGTTTTTCCGACTCAGTGAGGTGTAAACCGTCGAGATTTGTGAAAATCTCCTTTTCCATTTTTATGCACGATTACAAGACTTCCTCTATACTCCTTATACGAGAAAGTAGATTATAATTTTATTTGTAAACCATTGTGTAAATGTAAATAGAAGAAAAAGCCCCACCCAACAAATTCTATGATAGAACTGCTCTGGAAGTCGCGTTGACCCAAGTGTAAGGTGCATATTTGCAAGTACTTGGGCCGGCTGCCCCCCCCCCCCCCTCCTCCCTCCTCCTAACGCCGCCAGCTCCAATCCTGACCGGAAGTAAGCATTAACGTGTACGCTGGCCATGTCTACCTGTCAGCCACAGAAAGCCCAAGTTCATCCTTAGACACCCCCCCCCACCTCCCCATGGAGCACGACAAGACAGGATACAAGAAGAACCAGACAAGATAATCTCTGCCTGTGTACGATTAAAACAGCCACACCGGCAACATAAAGTTCTTCGTGTTATTGTTGAACTTGGTCTTACAAACATTATGTGGCCAAATTTTAATATAATATTTGGCCAAATTTAAAAATTAGCTGCTAAAGCTGGATTAAGAAAACCAACTTATAATTTTAACATAAATCTCCTTGTTCCTTCTTGAAGCTAGTGCACGTAGTGCTAAACCTTTTGAGCTATTTTTTTTAGATTGATGCTAAAGTTGGATAATAAATCAAGCAGGTGTTACCAGATTTTAATAAAGCCAAAATTTTTCTCTTCTCGTGTTCTAGCCAAGTGTAGAAACTAGGTGGGCGACATGTAACCAGGGGACATAAATCTCTTGAATACATATGTGAAACTCTGAACTTTATGGGGGGGGGGAGGAGGGTTGAAAATAAAATCCAAATGTGCTGTTTTTTGGTCTAGGATGCAGGTAACTTCCTTGAGAAATAAACTTATTATTGTTCTTATTCGCCTCGACCTTAGATGTAAGAAGGTGGACAGATTAAATGCTAAGTTTGACCGCACGGTGGTGACGTCACACGAATTTGACCAGCCATGACTTCGTACGGTGAAGGTGTGAGGGGTAAGTGTGGCGTCAAAAAATCTGCTCTACTTTGTGCTGTTTCGAGTCCTACCACATCTTCACAGAAGAGCAATTATTTTAACCAGTTTTTCTTTCAGACATTTTTCTCCAGGGGTGGGGTGGGGGTGGAGCAAGCAATTTGTCCAGGTGGCTTAGGGGGCGAAGAGATGCCTGAATGAAATTCTTACATTTGAATTTGTTGTACATTGGTTTGACGTCTATCTAAAGTCGCTGGTAGCACAGGGCAACCACAATTAGCTACAGGCTACTTCGTGGGGTATTCGCTTATCAACATCTGTTCGGCTATTGTACACACTTTAATTAACGGACTAAAATTATAGTGAATCAGATCTGTATTAAATCCAAAGGAATACAGTACTAAAACAAAGGGAATTAATTATGTTCTAAAAAGGAATCAACTATGTGCTAAGTAAAGGGAATCAACTCTGTATTACAACAAAGGGAATTAATTAAGTTCTAAAAAAGGAATCAACTCTGCACTAAAAATTAAAAAGAAGGAAATAATTTCGGTACTAAAATAAAGGGAATCAACTCGATACTAAAACAAAGGAAATAATTTCGGTACTAAAACGAAGGGAACTAACTCTGTACTCACATAGAGCGCCGTGGCAGGATGTAGAGAGCCCGACTAGAAACACCAGAACCTGCCAGGTTGCCATCCTCGTATCGTCTGCTGCTTGACGTCTGCCCGCAGACGACAAGCTCCTCCCCCTGATGCATTTGTCACATTTTTATAGCGGCCAACGACACAGTGACAGTGACGGGCGACGATACTGGACATTCAGTATCGATACCACAAAACTAAGTTCTAACCTGTATTGTTTGCAGGTGATATAGGCCTGAAATGTTTCCAGGTGATGCAGACCTGAAATGTAGATTGTGACCTTGACATTGAATTGGCGTCGTGTGAAGTAAAATGGATGCTTTGGTCTTCTTAACAAAGTGTGATCGATTTTCAGTTTGTATATCAATCACTGATCCAGCAATCACATGACTCCACCTAGCCAATGGCCTTATGCTATCTAACTAGCACAATCTGTAAGGGATCTGGTTGTGAGGACTAGTCAAACTTTAGGTTTAGTGGTGGCGCTGAGGGGTGGGAGGGGGGGAGAGCTCAACATTTAAGGATAACAATGAGGAGTTAGAAGTATCGTGTGAGAATGTTAATCACTTATCGATACCCAAACAAGTCAAGTATCGATACGGCCAACTGAATTATTTGTAAACACAAGTGGATAAGTAGCTTTGTATCTATTGTTTTGCCGGTATCGGACTCTAGTACAACCATAACCCTAATCTTATCCGTGATTCTCAACCCGATCTCATCCCTCATCCTAACCTTAACCAGTTACAACAACACCGGAAGTAAATAAATCGTGGCGGGTTAAAGTAATGCCCAATCAACAAGTCTATAGTCACATACAAAAGAATATGTGTATGTCTTGTAGACAACATTCTTGAACTACAAACATCAAGCGAATGAAATCATGTACCCCCATCCCCCTTTAACTGTTAGCATCAAGGGGATAGTACCATGTACGCCACCTCCCCCACATAAACAAGTAACACAAAGCGAATGCTACCACGTTTTATGTCTGCCCCCCCCCCCTCACACGCACACATAAGATAAATGACAGCACGTCCACAACATGACGAGTGCCTGTAGACCACACATAAAACCTTCCCCATCTGACAGCCCCCATAAACCTTAACACAGCGAAACATCCTCCAGCGGGGATTTGAAATTCTGAACCAACGCGGACCCCATCATAAAAACAGTGCCATGATTTGTCTACATCGTGTACTCTAGTTCTATGCTGAGAGAAAATATGTAGAGTCTGGTTAAAAATGATACTGGAGTTTCTGTGCTGTTCTTATAATTGCTGTTTTTATAGTAATAGGCATATGATGTTGCTGCTGACAGGTTGTAACACAAGTTGCAGTAGAGGGGAGTGTTGTAGGAAGAGGCGTAGCGACCCTTCCCGGCGCCCGGGGACGAACTTTCGATTTGCACCCCCCTCAAACTTTCAATTAGCTTTTTCAACCCATTTTGGCGCCCCCGTAAGGTCGGCGCCCGGGGACATATGCCCCCCCCCCCCGCCCCCACCTACTCTCTACGCCTCTGGTTGTAGGTTAATCTCAGGTGACAACCCGTTTGGATGAAGCAGTGATCTATCTCAGGTAGAGTTTGTCAGAGTAACTCAGTTAAAATACAACTCGCTTTTTCAAGATAAACTGAACCATAATGAAATTTAATTAAAACTTGATTAATCTGAAAATGACGAGCAATGTCATCACTCTGGGCATTAACGATGTAACAAACACTGACATCAAAGTGGACATCTCTTTGGAGGTGGAAGGGGAGGGGGGTCAAGTAGTGTAACTAAGGGATGATGGGGGGGGTGCACATGTAAGTATTGCACTCTTCTTACGGGGTCAGCTCAAATCTAGGCTGGCGGATGTAGGACGTCATGTGCAACTGTCTCCTTGAGTCGATGTATGAGACCATGTCCTATCTTTATTTTTACAAGCTTTTATTTAGCTTGCTTCCTCTGTCGTGCTTCTATTTCTCGTGCTTCGCCCGTCAAGGGTCGAAACTTACGAGTAAAATTTCGAGCACTTCTACCGGACTGATTTCTGTCAAACATAGCGCGTAGTCCAACACCGGAAATGTATAAAGGATTATCTCTTGAAGGATGACAACTCGAGCTAGGGACATTAATTGGGAGATTAATGTATTAGCACTCTCCCCTGATTGTGAACACGACGGTTCTATAAATAGCACACGGAACAGAACCCTCTCATTAACATACATTATCTCATTAGCATAAATTACATAAATCTGTTGGGGAGATTTAAAGGCTTGAAATATTTGCCGCTATTTTGCACCATGTGTTCCGTGGGTCACATGTTTTTAAGGTCATCTTGACCTGCTAGCGACTGGCTCTGACACATGTGAAACATTAATCTGCTGTGTAATACACATTAGGTTATGTTAGGTTTGCCTGTCGTCCCTCATGGGACATAGGCCGCTGACAAGAGCTTTCCAGGTATCTCTGTCCTGGGCTAGTCTCTCCAACTGTCCCCAGGTGTATCCAATCTTCTTGGTGTCTTCTTCCAGGTCACGTCTCCAGGTCTTTCTTGGTCTGCCTCTCCTCCTCTTGCCCTGTGGATTGCGTTTCTGTAGCGAGTAATTAGTTTTACGATATAAGGTTGCTGACCTTATGCTCAACCCCCATCCCCCAATCAGGCCCATCATTAATCTGCTGTATATTATGTCAGGTTCGACATTAATCTGCTGTGTTCTACACATCAGACTCGTCTCAGAGGCGTAGCGACCCTTCCCGGCGTCCGGGGACAAAGTTTCGATTTGCACTCCCCCTCTCAAGCTTTCAATTTATTTTTCCAACCCATTTTGGCGCCCCCTTAGGTCGGCGCCCGGGGGCATATGTCCCCGTCCCCCCCGTCCCCCACCCTCGCCACGCGTCTGGCCCGTCTACACAGCCGCCATCAAAGGTGGGTGGACACACAAACGTCAAAAAACTCTGGTCCAGGATTGTAAAACACGAACCAACTACAGCATTATTGACAAGATCACTTAGTCTTGTAAACTACCACACGCTAATCTTTTAAACTGCCACACACTAATCTTTTAAACTGCTACATGCTAATCGTTTAAACTATGACATGCTAATCTTGTAAACTACCACACGCTAATGTTTTAAACTGCCGCATGCTAATATTGTAAACTACCAACGTTAATCTTTTTTACTCGCACACGCCAATCATTTTAATCATTTGTCAGCACGTATCATAGCTTTTTCGATGTGTTTGACTATCTTGAATATGTATAAAACATACGTAGACTATACGTTTTTTGTGTGTAATTTTAATCTTGTTTATTACAAAATAGGACAACTAGGATATTTTTAATTCGAGATGTACTTTTTAAGCCACTACCCATTAAAATGAGATTTCTCACTTCATACCGGGGGGGGGGGGGGGGGGGGGGGTGGTGGTCAACCCTATGCTCAACCTCCTTATTTTCCCTAACGTAAGTCAGGTATTCATCAGGGCTGGATAGACTCAGGGATGTTCTACATGCTCAAACCTGAGATTCGCACTCAGTTCTTTCGGTTGAACAGTCGTGAGCTCTACTAACCTACAACGCTGTATCCCTAAGGCACATTAGGTCAACTTTATATTTGACACGTACACGTTACACATCAGGTAAATGAATGACGTTTTTTGAAAGAATGAGCTTTAGCTGGGTTGGGTAATGAAGTAAAAAAAAAAATTATAAATTCAACTCATAGAATCGGTCAATAAATTACAAATTTCGTCTACTAAGGGAATTAACTGTGTATTTTTTTTAATAGACAGGAATTTTCTGTGTTATGTGCCCTTTGACCAGAAAAATTAAGTGGTCTTTGGTGAACAATGATTATTTCATCGGCAAACGCAATCAGGGGAATGTACTACAAACAAGCCATAAAAGCTTGGCAAACAGAGTTGCCCCGGAGAGTGGCGCGGTGGGACGGCTGTGTGCATGAAACGAGGCGGGCCCGAGGTTATGAGCTAACATTGAGCTGGGTGCCAGACACACAAGCTAGCAGACTCGCTGATAATGGAAGAATCAGGAGATGAGAAGAGAAAAAAAAAACAACAACGAAACAAATATTGTGGGGATCATTATTTTTTTGATGAAATCAATGCGAGGTTGTTCTACATCAATTTATTATACAGCCCAATCAGTGGCGTAGCGAGGTCGGGTGTCACCCGGTGCGGCACTTAATGGTGTCACCCCCCCCCCCCCCCCAGAGTCGTAGCGACCCTTCCCGGGGACAAACTTGCAAATTTTCGATTTGCACCCCCCCCCCCCTCAAACTTTCGATTTGCACCCCCCCTCCCTCAAACTTTTGATTTGCACCATCCCCCAAGTTTTCGATTTGCACCCCCCCCCCCTTAAGTTTTTCTCTATATATTTTCCTATTTTTTGCCTTGGTGTCACCCCCCTAAATGGTGTCACCCGGTGCGGTCCGCACCCCCGCCCCCCCCCCCCCCCCCCTCGCTACGCCCCTGAGCCCAATGTTTTAATACCCCCTCCCCTGCCCGTGTCTTTCTCGGATTCCATTTTTATAATGTGCAAGTGACATGCGCACGTGCTATACGAACACGGCCACTCACACTTAACAATTTGGTATTGGACGTCTGCTTTCATTAAATCTGGCAAGTGATCGTCTGCTGTAAGGTAGACCTTCCCCGTCTCCCCCTTCACACCACCCTCCACCCCCGTCTGTCTGTTAACAGAGACAGACGGCGCGTGATTTGGATGAGTCACTACTGCAGCATCTATTGGACAATAACTTGCCTTCTTGTAAGCTATGTCTACATTAGAGAGCTCGTGCTATCGTCGATTTTATCATTTCCGTATGTAATATCTTCTATTATTTAAGTGTTAGTTATCTAATTTCCATATGTAATATCCAGGGGCGGAACTACCATACCGCCAGACCCCGCAATGCGGGGGGGGGGGGGGGGGGGGGGGCAGGACGTTTAGGGACCCAGTTCCGACCAAAAAACAATGAATTTTGTTTTTTTCAAAAATTATGTTTTTCATGCATCTTGAAAGTGGTTTTGTAAAAAAAAAAACAGGTCTACTATAGCAAAGATTGTTGCGTAGAAAAATATTTTAAAATCTACAAGAGCTATAGTTTGAAAGGTAGGTAAACAATCACACTACTTCCATGACTTACTGCCCTTCTTTAAAATAGGGATGCCCACGAAGCTCATTTAAATAGTTTTGTACTATGTATATTAAAAAGCAATTGATTCTCTGAATTGTTATTTAAATAAGAGGTACTATACAATAGTATAGCTATAAAAATCAATTTTTTCAAAATTGATATTATAAAAGCCAAAAATGAAAAAAATAAACATAACGCGAGAAACCATTTACGAATCAAGCTAACGTCTTTATATATTTTTGACCAGCATGATTATAATACATTATTTAACCAAAGATAGTTTGGACTAAATTTTTTCTGGTTTGTTCTCTCAGAATGGTTATATATTGCAATGTAGTAGACTAAATTACTCAGTTAAGATATAGATTATATATATATATATATATATATATATATATATATATATATATATATATATATATATATATTTATATATATATATAGGGGGCCCTAGTTTTTTCTTTGCGGGGGAGCCTTTGATTTCTAGTTCCGCCACTGGTAATATCCTCTATTATTTAAGTGTTAGTTATCTAATTTCCATATGTAATATCCTCTATTATTTAAGTGTTAGTTATCTAATTTCCATATGTAATATCCTCTATTATTTAAGTGTTGGTTAAGTAATTTCCGTAGCTAATATCCTCTATTTAAGTGTTAGTTATGTATTGTGTAATTTCCATATGTAATATCATCTATTTAAGTGTTAGTTATGTTATCTCCATCCATATGTAATATCCTCTTTTTTAGAGTTAGTTATGTAATTTCCCAATCAAATATCCACTATTTAATTGTTTATTATGTAAAATTTGTAAGTTCCACTAATTAATGTAATTAATGTCTAGTAAATGTGTTGTGAAGCGAACTTTGACAAAGAGCCTCAAGCTATCCCAAACGAACAGGAAACAAAGGGACACTATCTACTCGTGTTAAAGTTCATCTTGTTAGCCCCATTTCTTTGCATCGTTGCTATTTTGGTGACCAGAACTTGGTTGGGGAAAATGGCCCCCTTTGTTTTTCTATCAACGATCATAAAATCGCAGCGTAAGAGCAGCAGAACTCAGTCCTCAAAACAAGGTCTTCAAGGTCATTGGCCAGCTTGACGTCACAGAACTGATGTCATTATCTCCAATCTGACTCACTCTTCAAATATTAAACACATTACAGTCTATACTGAACACATTACAGTCTATACTGAACACATTACACTCCGTACTGAACACATTACACTCTGTAGTGAAAATTTCGCCATCTCACTCGCCTGTTCAACCCCCCCCCCCTTCCACCCCCCCCCCTCTCTCCCCCACCCATCTCCTGTTCCAACTCACAGTGTATGTCTCCTGAATTCAGAACGTTCCAGAAGAAACGACCGACCTCTGACCTAGTGTCTGACCCTTACCAGACGTACCCAAAAGTAATAACATCATGGGTATATTGACAAGTCCGAATTACGTCGATTTGTGATACCAAAGTATGCAAATTGTCGATTTGTAATACCATAGTATGCAAAATGTCGATTTGTGATACCAAAGTATGCAAAATGTCGATTTGTAATACCTATGCAAATTTTCGATTTGTAATACCTATGCAAATTTTCGATTTGTAATACCATAGTATGCAAAATGTCGATTTGTGATACCAAAGTATGCAAAATATTCATTTGTAATATAAAATTTAGGCAAAATTTCTATTTGATCCACCAAAGTAGGCAAAATGTCGGTTAGTATTACTGAATTTTGAAAAAAAAAAAACGTACTATGGACGACAAATGACGATTTTAGTTCCGAAAGAAACAAATAAAATTACTCCCAGACATGTCCTACCAAAGTTCGACAAATGTTCCACTCCAATGTTGGATAGGGTATACATATATTTGAGTTCTGACGTCATCAAATCACGTGGTTATCGGACACAGGAGTCTTGATCTTGACCTTGCCGTGTCGGTTAAACGTATGAAACCCGAGTTTCAAATCGAGGCTACCAAAACCGCTTGACCAAGACAGACAGACCAACACTCACATAAACACAAAACTGGTGAGTAGTATATAGTTTCCATTGTTGCTCATGGTTCTCGCTGTAAGACGTCTTGCTGTAGCAGTTGACTGAATGACGTCTTGCTGTAGCAGTTGACTGAATGACGTCTTGCTGTAGCAGTTGACTGAATGACGTCTTGCTGTAGCAGTTGACTGAATGACGTCTTGCTGTAGCAGTTGACTGAATGACGTCTTGCTGTAGCAGTTGACTGAATGACGTCTTGCTGTAGCAGTTGACTGAATGACGTCTTGCTGTAGCAGTTGACTGAATGACGTCTTGCTGTAGCAGTTGACTGAATGACGTCTTGCTGTAGCAGTTGACTGAATGACGTCTTGCTGTAGCAGTTGACTGAATGACGTCTTGCTGTAGCAGTTGACTGAATGACGTCTTGCTGTAGCAGTTGACTGAATGACGTCTTGCTGTAGCAGTTGACTGAATGACGTCTTGCTGTAGCAGTTGACTGAATGACGTCTTGCTGTAGCAGTTGACTGAATGACGTCTTGCTGTAGCAGTTGACCGAATGACGTCTTGCTGTAGCAGTTGACTGAATGACGTCTTGCTGTAGCAGTTGACTGAATGACGTCTTGCTGTAGCAGTTGACTGAATGACGTCTTGCTGTAGCAGTTGACTGAATGACGTCTTGCTGTAGCAGTTGACTGAATGACGTCTTGCTGTAGCAGTTGACTGAATGACGTCTTGCTGTAGCAGTTGACTGAATGACGTCTTGCTGTAGCAGTTGACTGAATGACGTCTTGCTGTAGCAGTTGACTGAATGACGTCTTGCTGTAGCAGTTGACTGAATGACGTCTTGCTGTAGCAGTTGACTGAATGACGTCTTGCTGTAGCAGTTTACTAAATGACGTCTTTTATAGGATGAACTAATTTACTGACGTCTTTATAGGCTGGATTTACTTATTGGCGTCTTTAGGGGATCAACTTTCCGTATGATGTCCTTTTGAGTAAACTTGGTTAAGACCTTTTTATTAGATCACTCTGCTGAAAGGCGTTTTTATTTAGTCAACTTATTGACGTCTTTATTTAGTCAACTTATTGACGTCTTTATTTTGTCAACGTATTGACGTCTTTATTCAGTCGACGAATTGACGTCTTTATTCAGTCAACGTATTGACGTCTCTATTTAGTCAAATTTTTGACGTCTTTATTATTAAATCAACTTAGATATGTGACGTGTCCATTTAGAGAAATATGAAAATTTTACACAAGCCACTAACATGTAATCTACGAATGTTGCCCCCCCCCCTGTATACTGCCTGTGTAGTTACAGCAGAAGCTATGTTAGGTTTGACCCACAATCATTGTGTCGGCCCACGTCATCAACACACTTGCCAACCCAGCAGCCCATCTTTCTACATCACTTGTGTTTTTTTTTAATAGGAAATAATTCACCGCACACATGCTTCTGATTTCTGCAAGCCAAGTGTAAACGCCGTGTCTTGTAGGCGAGCACATCCTTCACGTGCGGTGCCAAACGTCTCGCTACTCACCATGAACCCAGGGCTGTGGGAAACATGTACTCACATTCTACAACACATTTATTTCTCAGCGTTTTTTTTTTACACGATATGTTTTGATTTTAAAAAGTACGTTTTTGTTAGTTGTCTTGTACAAGATATGCCACTTTACCAGTGACCTTCATGTGACGTCATGTGTCACACCCCCCCTGTATCAGACACTATTTGACGTCACACTTTGCATCACTCCTCCGCTAAGACGTCACGTCACAGAAAGGGAATAGAGATGGCACGCAAACAATAGCGATGTCATGAATTTAACCTCACGCATCTTTACCAACAAGCAACAGTTAAACAATCTCTCATTGAAGATTTCACCACGCCGCTTCTGTAAACATAATTATCCGACCAAATTATGTTTTTGTTGTAAGCTGCAACGTAGCAGTCATGATGTTGCAGTGGGCCGTACTTACACCAGATGATGTTGAGGGCCGCACAGTGCATCACGTGATGCTGTTGGGGGCCGGACAATGCATCACGTGATAATGGCCGCATCATGCAGATCAGGGACATCATATGTACAAATTTCTCAATTTTTATTTGATAGACCCCAAAGTCGCCATTGTTCATATTACAAAATTCCTCAATTTTTATTTGATAGACCCCCATAGTCGTCAATGGTCACATTTTTGTCTAACTGATGTTATTTTCCAACAATTACCCAACACATTCGGTATTTATGACGTATTAAACCATGTGACGTAAATGATTGTTTGATTTATTTTGGACGATCCACACACAAAATTTCCTGCCCTACCTACAAGCAGTGTTTCTTCCAGACTTTTTTCTTCGGGGGGGGGGGGGGGGGGGGGGGGGGCTCTTGATATATTCGGGGTGGGGGGGGGGGGGGTGGGGCGGTCTACATTTTTCGGGGGGGGGGGGGCGGACACTAGTAAAAGTATATGTTTACTATATAAATTCCATCTC
Organism: Physella acuta; assembly: GCF_028476545.2. Lineage (NCBI taxonomy): Eukaryota > Metazoa > Mollusca > Gastropoda > Physidae > Physella > Physella acuta. The sequence continues at coordinate 193,817 of NW_026731788.1, forward strand.
GTTCGGGGTGGGGAAGAGATGCCTGGAAGAAACTCTGCCTTCAGCACTGGGTCACAAACAGCGCTGGTAGTTGTACAAAGGTTACATATAGCACAAAACACAAGACGTTATCGTGATTTCAATTGACTTTATTGACATTCGACTAAGACGGACCTTTACAGCATAAAAACACTAGCAATAAACAGATTTAAACGATTGGATGGCCTCTAGTCAACGACACAACACACATGACAGCACACTACATGTCTGGTAAATCTAGGTCAAGGTCTATTGTCATTTTTGGCGGGGACCTAGGTGAACTTTGCATGTATGTACCTAATATAAGAACACAATGTTTGTCACAAATATGACAGCTCGAGACAGAAGTGAGCAGTTAAAGACTGTGAAGGCAGTTGCTAAAAAAACTATTGGGTTATCATCTAGTTCACACAATTAACTGCAGTATGTAGCTCACTAGGCCAAAAAGTATGTAGGTATTTGTTTTGACTCCTCTGTTCTTCACAAATATGTACTGGGGAAATCCCAGAGCTATACAATATGTGGGGATCTTATTTCAGTGTTTGGTAATGCTAAAATATCATCTTCTTTAAAAAGCTGGTTTGAATTACTGATAGTTTACTAAATAAGAAAAACTACTTGCTGAAGTCAACGCCTACCTTATCCCTAAGCAAAGCCTATCTTAAGTAAAGTTACCATTTTGAACTTGACAGTCGATGGGGCCCTAAGCCTGTTTCTGTGACCCCGACAGTGTGGTCAGTACTATACCCAGCCGCCTTTAGTTCCCATAACGTGAGTTAGGTGCACATCAGAGCTGGGTGGACTCAGTGACGTCCTGCTGGATTTGAACTCCAGACTTACGGTTTGCCAGTCTAGCTCTACTGCTAGGCCAAGCCGCCCCCTAAATCCCATAACATTTTACCAAAGATAACAATCTGAAACTTATTTTTGGAAGTCTATTGTTGGACATCTGTAAATTCAATACTCCTTACAATGTACTCTTTATAAATGTACCCCCACCCCAATATTCGTTTATATTTGTACCACTCCCTCCCCAACTCTCAATATCACTACATTTAAAAAAAACAGGTATCCATTAGTGGCTAGGATTATCTAGCTAAATCCGGATTTTATAATCCATGAAACGTGTTAAGGCTACGGATCAATATACATCTGAAGTAGTTAAATCAATGCAGGCATTTAACTGGCTTTAGTTTCCACGTGTAACTACGGCTGTTGACTAGGGAGAGATGGCTAAAAGTTAAGTCTTCAACTGCCTACTGTTGCCCACAACTATTGTCCTTATAGTGTTTGTCCAGGTCTACATAAGCTCGTGCAACTATTTAAACATCGAGTAACAACCAACAAACAAAATTCAACAGTTAATAAAGGGACTTAAGGCTTAAAATATTGAGGAAGCTCAACCTTGGTTACCTCCCGCCGAGAGATGACGTCATATGTACACACACGGCGATGATTAGCAAGGCAAACAACACATGAGAGGGGAGAAGAAAAAAATGTACACACTTGGTCAAAAAACATTTTATTCCTTAATCAAACTATGCATTCATGGTTTTATGGTATATCTACTAGAAGAACGGCTTGCTTAAAAACCTGATTCGGTCACTATTCATTTTTTTTATCATATAGAATCTAGATCTAGGCCTATATTTTAAAATATATTTGTTTTCAGATTTCATATACAAAAATCCCTGAAAAAATCTCTTCTCATTTAACCCTTTTTAGCAGTTATAAAGCCCAGAATTTTTTGGCTACACATCAATGGTTACCTCACTGCAATACATAGAGCATTGAGGGTTAATTACATTCTGAAACAAGCTGTAATAATTCATTGCATTATGGGACTATTTGAGTTGCTTTTACAATAATTGTTCCGAGGTTATAACATTCAAGTTTTTAGTCTAGCTCAATGATATATGGGTGACATGACATGTAATTTGAAAGTAAAACCAAAAGCAGTTTAGGTATCATCTTTAAACACTGAAGTTTAAGACTAAATTTTGTAACTTTTAGTTTCAAGTGTAAAATATTAGTCTGCAGTACAAATGAAACAGCACTACAATCTGACTTAACTATCAACAATTTTCTGAACTTTTACCTACATTTTTTAACAGTTGTACAAAACACAAACCTTAGTAAAACAGATAAAATTTCTGTGTTATGTGTTATAAATATGTTAGAGATGAGTACATGAGGTGATGGATGGTTACACAGGTACAATTGAACAAGTTAGTAGATTCAAATTAAATGATAGAAAGGATATTAATAAATTACAAATTCATCTTTTTATCAAACTGTTGACAGGTATTAAAAAAAAAATTAAATACAGCGTAAATATGTAAATATTGATGTAAACAAAGTAAATATGAATCAACCAACAAAACCTGACAGACATGACCCAGTCCACAAACTGACTAGCTCAAGTGATAGTTGTACAGCACCTCACAGCGCAGGACCAGGTTCAAACCCCAACCAGACTAACACACAGCTACAGACTGACCACAACAACAGCTACAAACTGACCACTGGATATGTCAAGTAGATACATGGAAAACATTAAACTGACCACCGTTCATTCATTATTTTAATTTAAAGGGAATAAAAAATTTTGAGCCGTGAGCTCCAGAATTGAATGCAATCCACATTTGTTGAGGGACAAGTTTGCCCCATTTGTTGTTTGACAAGTTTGCCACATTTGTTGTGGAACAAGTTTGCCACATTTGTTGTGGGACAAGTTTGCCACATTTGTTGTGGGACAAGTTTGCCACAAAGGGCAGATTGAGGCATGAGGTTGATTGGTGAAAATGCTGAAAAAATGTTAAACCTGGTTTAGCACATGTCAAGTTAACCAAAGATCTGTTGAACATTAGATTGTGAACACAACAAAAAAATATAAAGCTTCATCCACACATTTACTCCACTTCATGAAGGCTGTTTGGTGAAGCCTTCAATAATGTCTCAAACAATTTGCTTTCACACCGAATGGTAAAGTTTATACAAAATCAAACAAGCTGACCGTCATACTGACCATCAACCATCTTCCGCCAGTAGTCAGAGACCCCAGAAATTCCAGCAACCTGGTCCGTCACATGCAAATGATTCCAATCCTAAATTTTGCTGCCGATGTTCACAGCATTTCATTCCATCAACTTTTACAGACACTAAATTAGTACATCAACATCTGCAGACACTAAATTAGTACATCAACTTAATCGGGGAAAAAACTAATTTTTTAGACTCAACTTTTCCTAGACAACTTAATTAGTATTCAGTTGTTAGACAGCTTTAATTAGTATATACTTACTAGACATGTTGGGAGTTTTTAATTATTAAATACACAATATTAGTTCTTGACGCAATCTTTATAATTCAGTTAAAATTACATTAACCTAATACAATAAATATTGTATAACATAATGAAGACATCAGGTTTATAAATTAGCTGTTGTAATCATACGGCATAAAAAATATGTACTAAACAAGAACAAATGACATGTTCATTAGCAAAAAAAAAACTTTTGGTAAACACAGTTCAATATGTTGAATGGAATGAAACAATGTCAGTCAATATTTCGTCTGTTCACCATTGAATTATGAAGGAACAGCAACATTATGACAGTAAAGTTTCCAAGCAAAGTAAATATGACAGTAAAGTTTCCAAATAAAGTAAATAATATCAAATTATAGGTAAAGAAAGCCACATCCAAAAAAAAAAAAAAACCACACTCAGCATTAATAACTGCCACATCCACCATTTGTGGAAACCACACTCAGCCGCATCTTAAAACCACATTCATCCACACATGGCAACCACATCTAGCGCCTAATGAAAAAAAACCACTTTCAATCACATGACAACCGTATGGCAATCCATCTCCGACAGGCGTGGGTAAATGTTAAGCTTATCCGTCAGTGTATGGATAAGTGTAGCAATTATCCACAGGATACAGTAGGATGGCTGTCTGTAAAACTCAGACCAGAGCATAGTCTGACCAGTGGAAAAAAACAGAAAATCTTTTCCTATCAGCGGCACAAACAAGAGGAAGGTGTCAGCTGAGCTGGTCAGTGTCCAGGGGTGTTAACTTTTTATTCTAGAACTCTCAAACACACATCTAGGGCAGGATCTGAGGGGGCTGAGTAAACTGCTGGTGGGTGGGCCGCGGCTGCTTACTGTTGGTCGACGTCTGGACTGGGGGGTGTGGGGGCTCGTACGGCATCTCCGTTATACCATCCCCATTCTGTGCACTGTCTGTGACGTAGATGTTCCTTTGGTTGTTGTAGCGCTCTGGACTTTCACTCGGACCTCGGTGATATTCTGGGGGCGGGGCCGGACTTCCCTCGACCAGTAAAGGTTTGTTGACGTCGCTGGGCTTGTCCTCCAGCTCGTCGGGGAATATGACAGGTGCGCCTTTGTTGATGAAGGTGTTCTGCTCCTCCACGTTCATCTTGCCCTTGCGCTTCTTGCGGTACAGGCAGCAAGCGATCAGCAGTGCAATCAGCAAGATGGCCACAATGACCACGGCAGGCACCACGGTGGTGATCCAAACGTCATCGTCTCCGCCCGCGGATCCTTTAGCCACAGCGTCAGTTGTGTCGTCAGGTTTATCGCTGGTTTTTGCTGTGGTTGATTTGGAATCATCCATCCCAGGATCCTGTTCGTCATCATCCGGCTTCATGCTTGGATCTACTGGTGCAATGGGCTCCTCTGGTTCTGCCACCACTTTATCCATTTTTGCACTGCATGTTTTTTTGGGCTCAAAGGTCAGCTGTTTGAGAGCATAGGGCCGAAGTGTTTCAACAGCATGGGCAGTGATCTTTTGATCATCCACAACATTTTTAAGAAGATCTTTGAGCTTGTCAGCCTGACAGGGTTGGTATGCCAGAGTTTTGTTGGCCCATGTAAAGATGACTGAGCCATTCTTGATGCTCACAACATTAATATTGCTCAGATTGGTGTCACCAAATACCTTAGCAATGCGTGTGGCCAGCTCAAATTTGTCAGAGAAATTGGACATGAATGTGTTGTAGTTGTAATCCACAGTTATGCCAAACTCATGGTTGGGGGTATCCTTTTTTTTATGTCCTTTCAAGTTGATTTTAACGTCCACAGACTCTGATAGTGTCTCCCCATTGATTGACTTCTCACCAATCAACTTCAGCTTGTGGTTGGGGACTTCACCAGGGAATGGAAACATTTTAATTTTCTGATTTTTCTCATCAAACATAAGGAAAGAACTGGAGGAGATGATTTCGGAAGTGTTGTTAAAAAGTTTTAAGCGCAGGCTTTGGGTCTCAGCCACCTCGCAGTCCTTAAATGTGTCTTCAGGGATTTCATATTCCTTGTAGTCACCCAATATTGCCTCCACAGTGAGGGAGCCTTTGGTTTTGAGTCTCTGGCAGTCAGGTGGTGGAGGTGGTGTAACTACAACCTTATCTGTAGGTTTACCAGTGGTGCTTGTCTTGGTTGGTTTGATGGGCAGCTTGGTTGTTTTCATGGGAGGCTGCGTGGTGATGGTTGTCTGAGTGGGCATGAGCATGGTTTGTGTGACGTCTTTAGGCTTGGGTGGTGGCTGTGGTGGTGCCAGGGTGGGCAGATCTGTTTTGTCCATGGGGGCGTACGTGGATGTGGGCTGGATGATGACAGGAGATTCCATCACTACCACCATGTGCGTCAGGGTGTCACCAACACCGGTTTGGGCGCCGGTGGTTTGGGTTTTGGTGGACATGATGGGTGTGACGGAGGGCGTGGGGGTGTTTAATGCCTGCCGTCTCTTCCTGGTTGGTGCCTGAATGTGGCTGTTGGTCACGTGCCAGCCAATGACGGGGTTGCCTAAAGCTTGAGCCATCAACCCGCTAGTTGAGTCCTCGTCCAGTTTTTGCAGGACGGGGAAATGACCGTCCTTGACCAGTCCGCAACCAACAGGCCATGAGATGAACAGACCCTGGGTCTTGGGCTCCGCGCAGTCACCCACCCCAGAGACTAACGCGGAGCTGTCGTGCATGGGGCTGTTTCCCACAGGAACCATCTTGACCATGTCCTCGTGGAGCTGCATGTGTGCCAGGAACCTCTGTAGCAGCGCCAGTCTCTCCTGGACCGGGATCTTATCAAAGTCCACGTCAATGATGATGGTGGCCACGGTCTCTGGCTCGCTCTGCTTGCAGTGGACAAACTCCGGCCCAGTTGTCTTGAACCTCAGAGGGGTGCCGGAGGTGTGGGTGGGCACATCCCTGACGAACAAGGTGAAGGTCACGGAAGCCTGGCTGGCTGACCCTTGGGCGGTGATCTCCAGGTAGAGCTGGCCAGCATCCTTAGGCGCAGGGATGCCCTGGAGGATGTTGTTGCTGGGATCAAACTCCAGCCACGCAGGTAGTGCTGAGCCATCCACAGATTTGATCTGAAAAGAAACATTGACAAAAGTTAAATCATTTTTTCATTGACAAAAGTTAAATCATTTCTTCATTGACAAAAGTTAAATCATTTCTTCATTGAGTTTTTTGAACATCATAAACTTTGTTTTATAAGCACAAGTAGATTAATTATTTTAGATTAATTATTTGACAAATTGTGATGTTTCATTCTAATATCTTACACTAAAGCTAACATTAAGTAAAATATTTTATTAAATAAAGCTACCATTATTGTTTTGACTAACAAAAGTGCTGAGGTGTATAGATGAGTCAAAGAGATGATTCTAAATGGTGAGGTAGAAAGGTGAGTTAGACTGTTCCCTTTTGACCAGCACCATGGGTTACTCTAACCAGCCTCTGATTGTGGAGAGAGGGGGGGGGGGGTGTTCTCAAGTATTGATAGCAGAATGAAATTACTGCTACAATCTAGCCCTGCTACACTGCTACAATCTAGCCCTGCTACACTGCTACAATCTAGCCCAGCTACACTGCTACAATCTAGCCCAGCTACACTGCTACAATCTAGCCCAGCTACACTGCTACAATCTAGCCCAGCTACACTGCTACAATCTAGGCAATCTACACTAGCCCTGCTACACTGCTACAATCTAGCCCAGCTACACTGCTACAATCTAGCCCAGCTACACTGCTACAATCTAGCCCAGCTACACTAGCCCAGCTACACTGCTACAATCTAGCCCAGCTACACTGCTACAATCTAGCCCAGCTACACTGCTACAATCTAGCCCAGCCACACTGCTACAATCTAGCCCAGCTACACTGCTACAATCTAGCCCAGCTACACTGCTACAATCTAGGCCAGCTACACTAGCCCTGCTACACTGCTACAATCTAGCCCAGCTACACTGCTACAATCTAGCCCTGCTACACTGCTACAATCTAGCCCAGCTACACTGCTACAATCTAGGCCAGCTACACTAGCCCTGCTACACTGCTACAATCTAGCCCAGCTACACTGCTACAATCTAGCCCTGCTACACTGCTACAATCTAGCCCAGCTACACTGCTACAATCTAGCCCAGCTACACTAGCCCAGCTACACTGCTACAATCTAGCCCAGCTACACTGCTACAATCTAGCCCAGCTACACTGCTACAATCTAGCCCAGCTACACTGCTACAATCTAGCCCAGCTACACTGCTACAATCTAGCCCAGCTACACTGCTACAATCTAGCCCAGCTACACTGCTACAATCTAGCCCAGCTACACTGCTACAATCTAGCCCAGCTACACTGCTACAATCTAGCCCAGCTACACTGCTACAATCTAGCCCAGCTACACTGCTACAATCTAGCCCAGCTACACTGCTACAATCTAGGCCAGCTACACTAGCCCTGCTACACTGCTACAATCTAGCCCAGCTACACTGCTACAATCTAGCCCAGCTACACTGCTACAATCTAGCCCAGCTACACTAGCCCAGCTACACTGCTACAATCTAGCCCAGCTACACTGCTACAATCTAGCCCAGCTACACTGCTACAATCTAGCCCAGCCACACTTCTACAATCTAGCCCAGCTACACTGCTACAATCTAGCCCAGCTACACTGCTACAATCTAGGCCAGCTACACTAGCCCTGCTACACTGCTACAATCTAGCCCAGCTACACTGCTACAATCTAGCCCTGCTACACTGCTACAATCTAGCCCAGCTACACTGCTACAATCTAGCCCAGCTACACTAGCCCAGCTACACTGCTACAATCTAGCCCAGCTACACTGCTACAATCTAGCCCAGCTACACTGCTACAATCTAGGCCAGCTACACTAGCCCTGCTACACTGCTACAATCTAGCCCAGCTACACTGCTACAATCTAGCCCAGCTACACTAGCCCAGCTACACTAGCCCAGCTACACTGCTACAATCTAGCCCAGCTACACTGCTACAATCTAGGCCAGCTACACTAGCCCTGCTACACTGCTACAATCTAGCCCAGCTACACTGCTACAATCTAGCCCAGCTACACTGCTACAATCTAGGCCAGCTACACTAGCCCTGCTACACTGCTACAATCTAGCCCAGCTACACTGCTACAATCTAGCCCAGCTACACTGCTACAATCTAGCCCAGCTACACTGCTACAATCTAGCCCAGCTACACTGCTACAATCTAGGCCAGCTACACTAGCCCTGCTACACTGCTACAATCTAGCCCAGCTACACTGCTACCATCTAGCTCAGCTACACTGCTACAACCTAGCCCAGCTACAACCTAGCCCAGCTACACAGCTATCGTCTAGAGTGTTAGATGTACAAAAAGAATTGACAGTAGCGCACACCTTGCATGGGAAACTTAGATGTGTCTCGTTTGTGATCGTCTATCAATTGAAGGTTTTCGGGTAAATCCGATGTAAGATCCTAAATTTAGATCTCTTTAGAGTACGGTGTGAATCGCTGTGTTAGGCGGGCTTAGAATCTTGACACCTGTGCATGTCGCGGCTACAGGACAATTAGTTGGTGCTTCGATCCTTGGCTTTAGTAGGTGTTATACGGCCACATGTAGGGCGAGGGAAGGGCGCTACAGTGGGGGATCATTTTCTATGGAACAGAATGTGTGGGTCGATTACTGTGGTACTGAACGGTTGATGGGGACTTGAAAAACATGGTCAGACTACAACGGTGATACGCCGATAGGTGAGACACCGATAGGTGATACGCGGGGACATGCTGGATTGGTAACACAGCATGGTAAAACACCGACGTGGTGACACGCTGACAAGGTGACACGCGGACAAGGTGACACCGACGTGGTGATACGGGTACACAGACAAACTGACACACCACCACTGTAACACAGAGAAACATCTCTCTACACGGCTGAGGCTAAGAAGTAAATCGATGGTCAGCAGTTTAGTTCAAAGCTAGAAGAGTGTGATAGGGTTGATCTATACCCCTGTGTTGATTAGTCTAGTACTACAGTGTGTAGATTGGTCTTTTAGTCTACAGTGGCAGGTCATACTTGCTCGTGACGGGGACTCGGTAACTTTGACTGTGTCATACCAAAAAGTCCCGACCCGATATATGAACACCGTCATTACAATATGGAGGCCGAGTGGAGGGCTGTGTGGGGGTCGTATGTTTGACCACGTTTCAACCCACTCACAACACTGGGAAGGGGGTTACTGTCAGCTGGCCTGTAAAGGTGTGAGGGGGGGGGGGGGGTCGTATATGTGTACACAAGAAACTGTACGTCGCCATAATGTGTGTGTGTGGGGGGTGTGGTATGTGTGAGATCACGGTCAACCACTATGTGACCCACATCACCATAATGTGTGGGGGTGTGTGGTATGTGTGAGACCACTATGTGACCCACATCACCATAATGTGTGGGGGTTGTGTGTCATGTGTGAAACCACTGTTACCCACATCACCATAATGTGTGGGGGTTGTGTGTCATATGTGTGAAACCACTGTTACCCACACCACCATTATGTGGGGGTGTGTGTGGTATGTGTGAGACCACTATGTTACCCACACCACCACAAGTGGGAGTATCACGAGACTAATGCCCGCCCCGCTATTGTGGGCACCTCATTATGTTAAACAGATGCAAACTAAAGTAAACAATGCAGGATCGGTGAACACGCGTCATCAGACAGGTTAGGTGGGGTGTGGAGGGGTGGGGTGGGGTGGGCTGCAGAATTTTGGCAAGGAATGTGAACACACGGGTGGATTAGATGACGTCATGTTAACAAAAGGTTAATGGGGGGGGGGGCATTGATCCTATGATAAGAGATTTCCCTTATAACTATGTTTTACTGTTAGTCTAAGTGAGAAATAGTAAGGTTAGGTTTAGAGTTTAGAGTGAGGTATAGGGCTAGTAAAACAGTAAGATATCAATTGTGATATAGGCCCTATTGGGTTGGATTTTTTTTACATTTACCCGTTCAAAACTATCAAATTATCTTAAATTGGCAGGGAAAATTCTGATCATTGACGACACCAAGTCCGATAATGATCTTCCAAAAATAGGTTTGTTTGGTTGTTGGCAGTATTGTAATCTCAACTAGTTTTATGGTTAGAAGTAATAGGCGTATGGTAGGACTAGGGATAAAGTTAGCAGTGATATTAGCAAGTCATATGCGCATTTAGTTAACTACCACTAACCTAACACCCCCATTTTAAAAATATTCTATTATTGTGCCATTATTGGACACTGGTATAAAAAAAATTCCCCCCAAAAGTTCAATCTATTTATAGCACGAGTACTCACCGTATACGAAGTGACGTCACCGCTGAAAGCGTCGCTTGGAATGTGCATGCGAAACATGCGGCCCACGGTGGCCGTCCCGTCGGCGACGCCCCATTTCACGGCCACGCCTTCCTGCTGGGCCGAGGTCAACACTGCCAAACTGACCACCACTAAACTCCACACAACAGAAAAACTCGCCATTTCTTGAAAAAAAAAACTTGATGTACTGAAATAATTTTAACTCCCGTTTAAATCATCAGTATCCACAGTTAGATGGGAGAATAAATCCACAAAAATCCAATATCCGAGGCGAGATGGAGGGATTAAAAGCACCAGATGGTCGAGATTATGTGACGGGCGAACGTGGCGAGGGCTGTGTTCCCCTCAGTGCCAGTGTCACTACAGCCGGGCTGTATTGTTGTCTGAGTTGCCAGTTAGTACAGCCGACGGTCCCACGTGTTTGGGCCAGGTAAACACAGGTAAAAATAACACAGGTAAAAAAAACACACACGGGGCCCGCTCCACACGGAGAAAGATATCAGCCGGTTAGAAGACAGAGGGTTGAAACACGACGTCACGGTCTAGTTCGTCGAGAGATAGGCCCGGTCGGAATTCATTCACACGAGTCACTGGGTTTTCATTCAGGATGGAATTTCTAGCGTCGCAGTGGAGAACTGAGATCCTGCAGGCTAAGTCTGCGAGCCCTGATCCTACTCAACTCGTCTCGTGAGTCAGCCCTCGGCCTGTCCTCGTCTACACGGTTGATCACACAGCCTGCAACAAAGAAATAATTTTATATTTAGTTTAATCACTAGACGAACTAAAACGTCGCTACTACGGTAATCACGTGGTCCATAATTTGAAAAATACTACAATCTTCTGTTAGCTAAATATGCTGAATTAAACAAAAAAGGCGGTTAGTTCGCGATATTAAAATCAACAATACCATACACGTCTAAATTCGGATAACGATGCGGGAAGCTGAGAAATAAGTGGGACGTCATTAATTACGGTGTTTAATAACGGTACGTCATGTCTAGTGCCTTTCCGTGTTAACGTGGGGTGTACCGTCGTGCTTCGATCTAATCTTCCACACACGAACCTATCCTACAAAAACCTCTCTTTTAACAACCTATCCTAAACAATCCCCGTACCTATCCCAGACCCCTACCTGCTTTCCCTGGCATGTGAACATTTACCCCCCCCCCCCCCCCTCCCCAGACCATTCCTTCACTTCTCGTCCAGTCAACTGTGACCTCCAGCCCCATGACCCCTGACCTGACCGCCGACACGGTCCCCTGGACATGTGCTTAAATTTATTACAATGACCTTAACCACCCAAGGACCTACTGTAGATATGTCCTTCAGGGGCAGATAACCCATCCTTTACAACCACCGGGACTCCCCCCCCCCTCCATTTTAACAACATACACCGTGGCGGCCATGTTTGTAAGGAGAGGAACTTTGTTTTTTCTGTTCCCCATCTATTAGCCAACCCAACAGTCGATGGCATGACCTAGATATGGCCGTATTCCACTCGCCTGGCCTACTCAATGCCCAGACAATCACATCGCTCACGGCTAAATATAGAGGCCCTCTCGTGGACTCTGTTAAACGAGAGTTGACGTGTGGTGTGCGCGGGAACAAGTGGCTAGTCACGTGATCTGTAGTCTCGTAGTTTTACACGGGAGCAGAGTTTTTAAATCTTCTGACAAGTTGACTTCCGGTAAGTCTTGGACTCTCTCCCCCCCCCCCCCTTTTACACAACATATACTGCCATAATTTAAATACTTAAGTCTATTCTGTGTATGTAATTCTTAATCACAGAGAAAGCAACCATAGGCGTCACTGAGGATAGGGGATGAGTGAACAAGAGAACTGATGGTGAACTACCACCAGACCAGACACGCCTAGAACATTCACGTAACACAATCCATGCATGGTGTCCATCATTGCCCCCCCCCCCCCGTATACAAAGTTCCTGATGTGTCGCTAAAGTTTACTTTTACAATACCTGGCTAATGACTGTTTCAATAAATGCGTGAGGGGTGGATGGAATGGGATCTGTTTGTGTAGGCCTACAGTCGGAACGTGAGTACACAATGGAGGGGTTTGTGTGTGTTGTTGGTAGTGGGTGTGTGGGGGAACGGTGTGTGGGGGGACGGTGTGTGGGTATGTTGGTATAGAGAGAATACTGGGTTAGTGTGTGGGTGGGGTGTGTGGGCACAGGTGGGTTCTGGTGGTGGGTGTATGATGTAGGCGCCGAGTTAGTGTGGGTGGTGGTGAAAGTGAGGGCACATGGTGAGTGGATAGTGTGGGAACAGTGAGGGCACATTGTGTGGGAACAGTATGGGCATATGAGTGTACTAGGTCTGTGTATGTCTAAAACTTCACGTAGATATATACACCAGCGGGGGGAGCCAATTACCCAATCTAAACACGTCTGATGCCCGGCTCCACCTCTGTACATTTATAAACAGTCCTCTACTATCGCCCTTTCAATCCAAACCTTTTTTTTTTCTCGCATTGTCTGAGCCAAATTTTTTTCCATGGACTATTTTATGTGTATACCCCCGGCTGTTTTTAACAGATGGCTTACCCGAACATAAATTACCGAGAGTGGACTTAGACGGGGGGGGGGGGGGGGGGGGGGGTAGGGGGGTCAATCTGGAGATAAATTCAGACGACACCGCGGGAGGGGGGCGCTATGCCAGGTATTCAGGTCAAAGATAAGACGGTCGCTTCATCGTTTTGTTCTCAGGCCATTACGTTTCTTCCTTTTGTTTCACCTAGCAACTGCCCGGCAACACGTACCTGGCCAGTGTAGGCCTGCCACTTTGATAGATGAAAGCTTTTTACATTGGCGGTACTGAGTCAGGGTTCATCTTGGGACTGATACGACTACTGAACAATGCTTGTAGACAATAGACATGTCTGCACTCATTACAATTAATTACATTTTAATTTATTACCTAAATAGTTGGAAAAAAAACCCACTGGTGTAAGTTACTATCTTTAAAGAAAAGTGAAGTAGAAAGGTGTAGCTGTGACAGTATGAACCATTGACACGTGTGTCGCTGATAGACGAACCTTGTCTCGCGATGTATGCTGGGTAGCACAAGGGTTGGTAGCACTGGATAGCACATGAGTTGGTAGCACTGGATAGCACAAGGTTGGGTAGCACAAGGTTGGGTAGCACAAGGCTGGGTAGCACAAGGGTTGGGTGGCACAATGTTGGGTAGCACAAGGGTTGGATAGCACAAGGGTTGGTAGCACTGGGTAGCACAAGGGTTGGGTAGCACAAGGCTGGGTAGCGCTGGGTAGCACAAGATGCGTGTTTATCAGGCGACAAAGCCGTTCTTGTCTAAAGCTATTTGAACACAAACTTTAAAGACGAGCTATAAAAACACGGAGGTACTGGAGAAACTGGGTAGACATGAACTAAAAGGTGAGGAGGGGTGGAGCTATTACCTGTAAGCTATTTTTGGAACCAGTAGGGGGGGGGGGGGGCAGTAAACATAGCTGGGACGACGATCCATATATATTGTGATGTTTGTGAAATCCGGTAATACAAGTACTAAGTGAATAGGTGTGTTGAAAATGTAAGGTTTGGCCTTAAAACAATTATCAAGTTTATATATGTGTTTGATAATGTAAGGTTTGGCTTTAAAAACAATTACTAACTTTATAGGTGTGTTTGTAAATGTAAGGTTTGGCTATAAAACAATTATCAAGTTTATAGGTGTGTTTGTAAATGTAAGGTTCGGTCTTAAAACAATCACTAAGTTTATAGGTGTGTTTGTAAATGTAAGGTTCGGTCTTAAAACAATCACTAAGTTTATAGGTGTGTTTGTAAATGTAAGGTTTGGCTATAAAACAATTAGGGCCTACTAAGTTTATAGGTGTGTTTGTAAAAGTAAGGTTCGGTCTTAAAACAATTACTAAGTTTATAGGTGTGTTTGAATTCAAGGTTCGGCTTTAATGACGCAGGTAAACACAAGTAGGCCGTATGTGTGAGAAGTGCTGGCAGTCTATAGGTGAGGTTGTGACAGGGTCAAGCACCTAGGCTGACATGTTTAGAAAGGGCCGTCTTTGCTGGTTCTTAAGTTACATAGGGCAGGGGTAGCCTATAGGGGCTTACCGTGTTATACAAGGTGTAGGGGGTTGTCGTGTTATACAAGCAATAGGGGCTTATCGTCATATACAAGATCTAGTGGTTTGCCGTGTTATACAAGGTATAGGACTTGCTGTCTTATTGAGGGTATAAAGGCTTGCCGTGTATCATGGGGTAGCTACTGCAGTGTTGTCAACGTTGATGTATGCCATATATTTGCTATTTCCCATTCTGAATCATTGCTATCTAAAAAAACACACACAAAAAGTGACTATCAAGTTAACAGTGAAATGACCACTATAATCAACAGTGAAATGACCACTATAATCAACAGTGAAATGACCACTATAATCAACAGTGAAATGACCACTATCAACTGTCAAATGATCACTATAATCAACAGTGAAATGACCACTATAATCAACAGTGAAATGACCACTACAATCAACAGTGAAATGACCACTACAATCAAAAGTGAAATGACCACTACAATCAAAAGTGAAATGATCACTATAATCAACAGTGAAATGACCACTATAATCAACAGTGAAATGACCACTACAATCAACAGTGAAATGACCACTACAATCAAAAGTGAAATGACCACTACAATCAAAAGTGAAATGATCACTACAATCAAAAGTGAAATGACCACTACAATCAAAAGTGAAATGATCACTACAATCAAAAGTGAAATGACCACTACAATCAAAAGTGAAATGACCACTACAATCAAAAGTGAAATGATCACTACAATCAAAAGTGAAATGACCACTACAATCAAAAGTGAAATGACCACTATCACCAAGTCAACAGTTAACAGGCGTCACCAATGCCTACAATCGTCTGCGTGGGTGTGTGTGTGTGGGGGGGGGGTGAGTTAACCGTATCTTTACATTCAATTACCGGCGTTGTTTAACGGTATCATGATGAATGGCCCCCACTTCAAATGGTCGAAATAAATGACCCCATGACCTCCGTAGATAAATTTTACCAACTAATCAACAACACTCGTTTCACGGTTCTCTTGCGCTTTTTGTTGTAATCATAGCTCAGGGGATTACGTCCCTCGGGGACTCGCCACGGCCCGGCCGGCCGGCTGGCTGGCGGCGATTGGCTGGATTAGGTCACGAGTCGTAGAGCGATCAACGACGGAGCCGAGAGTTGGGCGAGTGGGTGACCACCATTATGGAATTATTCATTACCCGTCCGCTGGGGGGGGGGGGGGGGGGGGGGGGGTGTATGGCGAGGAGGGGACGCACACGGTATTGATTACACGGTTCTCATTAAGGGAGAATTTGTACTAGGTTATCTAATGAACTGCGCAATATCAGTCAATCGCAAAATTTTACATATCAAGCATATTTTACTCACATAAAAAACTTTAGCTTGACTTGGAAAAGTGTGTATGTAGATATATGCATATACGACATTACGTATTATGTTAGTCATTAAGTGTTACATTACTATGTCAGCCATTATGTATGTCAGCCATTATGCATATGATAGCCATTATGTACATGTTAGCTTATTCTTCGTTCTTAATTTTAGTGTTGGAAGGGATCCCCTCCAGCACAATTAAGTATACGTGTCAACTTGTTATGCGCCATTGAGGCCATTGACTCCAATTTCAGCCTGCTTTTCTTTTTGGATTTGCTTCCATAGCCTTTGTCCAACCAAGAACAAACTACAAGGCAGCAGTTGTTTAATTTTTGGAGTTGTCTCTCCTAGAAGAGTGGCTGTCCCCAGCTAACGAGCCTCATCTGCCCGAGGGTTCGAACTTGACGGTTTAGCCGCCATGAGCTTTACTGACTCGACCACGCCGACACCTTATATGTTAGTCATTATGCATGTGTCGGCCATTATATAAGTGTGTACGTCTTTGTGTGTTGTGTATCCACACAAAATCTATAAAAATGCCAGTTGCCTGTGATACTTGTAACAGTATGTCACGACTGCCAATAGACTGTGATAGTTGTCACGATGTATAGAGCTATAATGGTAACAGCTCAAATAACAACAACCAAAACAAAAATGGTGGCTCGAACGTCAAAAGCACAACTGCAGTCGTTGCGCATGAGTGCGCCCGGCACAGACAAAGCCGGCAGTTGCATGATCGGCTGCTGCATCAGTGACGTCACGACGCGCACACAAAGGCGGCTAAAGTGCAGGTAAAACTGGGATGCAGGTAAAAAGAGCAGGTGCACAAACCAGGGACAGAATAACACCTCAAAGAAATTATCAGTCCCACAGCAGGTATAGCATGAGATGGTACACACGACTGAAGGTCAAGGTTCAAATGTATCTGTAAACCAAATCCATCTTTCCCTATCGACACTAGCACAGCTGTTGTTGCTGATGATTTAAACCTAACCATTTCGACACACCCTCGTCCTCACACTCACCTTATACAAGCTTCTGACATTCAAGGCCAATGAAAATTTGAGAAGTTTCTTTGAATTATTGCTAATTGAAACATTCTTCAAATACTGCTAATTAATTAGCTCTTAACGTGTCAACAAACACAACCGTTCTTCACATTTCTCTCCGGGCTGTCCCCCCCCCCTCCAGCCCCCACTACAGGTTCCCGATGAAGATGGACGAATCAATAGCAGCTCTCCCTCCACACGACTTCTTGAGCTGCCGCTTATCTTCACAGAAAATCTAGTAGTGAACTTTGATTTCGGCGAACGTCGTATGCACTCGGCTAAAGGCGTGAACACTCGGCCAACGTCGTGTGCACTCGGCTAACATCGTGTACACTCGGCTAACATCGTGTACACTCGGCTAAGATCGTGTACACTCGGCTAACGTCGTGTACACTCGGCTAAAGACGTGCACACTCGGCTAAACTCGTATACACGAGGTTAACACCGTGTTTCAGTTCAAGGCGACATTAGTGAGGGTTAGTGTTTTAGAACAGCGGCGTATTGGAATTGTTTGTGTTGTTGTTGTAAGATGGGTTTGTAGGGAGGTTGAGACAGAAGGCCGTGGTGACGTCAGACCACGTGTTCAATACCCGTGTGACACAGGTTGATGATTGAGGTCACAGAGGCAGATGTTAGGGATGCGGTGAGCTGCACAACCACGCCATACATCCACCAACACGACATCATTATTTCATCACGTTATTGGTCCTAGATCACCTCCCACCTCCTGGCCAATCAAAACCTCGCTTAATTAAACGCCCACCGTGAGCGATGAATCCAGCTGGTACAATAGAACAGCGCGGGTACAGCCAACAGATGAATCCAGCTGGTACAATAGAACAGCGCGGGTACAGCCAACAGATGAAGGGCACGTACAGAACGGTTCATTGGCTGTCAGCTAGCGCTCACTAGGTCAAGGACGTGAGCTGATGAAGGTGAGGGATGTCAGCTCAGGACAACGTCAGGTGTACACGTGTGTACGGGTTGTGTACGTCTTTCCTAAACAATGCATTTCATGTACAGGCAAAAAAAAGTGTACACGGCGGTAATGGTTAAGAATGTGGTGATTGTTTTATGTATGGCTGCTCACCAGAATACGTTCTGTGTTACCTCACTAACAGCTTGTATTCTCATGCAGTGCCCCCCCCCCCCCCCCCCCCTGTTCCCAGAATAGTGGGTCTCACACCCAAACAATGCACCCCCAATTATCAACACAGCGCCATTTTGTCTGTTGGTCTCTCTGATGACGTGTACCACACCTTAGGACCCGGGACGGGAGGTGGAGAGGGGGGGGGGGGGGGGGTCGACGGTCGACAGACACACCTGGGGACTGGGTTCAGGTAGGCTTACACACCTACAGTAGCAGATGTTCCAGGACCGATGTAGTGTGTATGTAAAGCACGTGAGTGGGGGGGGGGTGAGTAGTGTTTGTTTGTTTGTTTGTTGGTGAGCTGAAAGTTTAGTGTCCTTTTTCATCGCTAGTGGGAGACATAACCAACAAAACAATCAAAGTGAGGGCCACTAAATGGCGGGTCAATGAGGTGGGGGCCAACAAAGTGTGGGCCACCAAAAGGTGTGCCCCCCCCCAAGTGAGAACTGCAAGTGCGGGTCACCAAACTGTGGGCCATGAAAATGAGGGTCATCAAAGTGTGGGCCACCAAAGGGTGTACCCTTAGTTCGGGCCACCAAAGTGTTGGCCATGAGAATGAGGGCCATCAAATTAAAGCCCCCCCCCCCCCCTCCCAACGCTAAGAATCGCGTCAGACCAGTGTCGATCTGCCTGCACGGAAGTAGTTCATCCTAATCAGGTCCCGCGTTAGTTTAACCTCAATGCCCTATTCTCCAGTCAGTCAACACACTTAACACTGGCGTATTTGTCCTGGCAAATGAGACTCTATGCTGGACAAATATGACCACAGGTGTGTACAGAACAGACCTAATATGACCACAGGTGTGTACAGGACAGACATAATATGACCACAGGTGTGTACAGGACAGACCTAATATAACCACAGGTGTGTACAGGACAGACATATGACCACAGGTGTGTACAGAACAGACCTAATATGACCACAGGTGTGTACAGGACAGACCTAATATGACCACAGGTGTGTACAGAACAGACCTAATATGACCAGAGGTGTGTACAGGACAGACCTAATATGACCACAGGTGTGTACAGGACAGACATAATATGACCAGAGGTGTGTACAGGACAGACATAATATGACCACAGGTGTGTACAGAACAGACCTAATATGACCACAGGTGTGTACAGGACAGACCACAGGTGTGTACAGGACAGACATAATATGACCACAGGTGTGTACAGGACAGACATAATATGACCACAGGTGTGTACAGGACAGACCTAATATAACCACAGGTGTGTACAGGACAGACATAATATGACCACAGGTGTGTACAGGACAGACATAACATGACCACAGGTGTGTACAGGACAGACATAACATGACCACAGGTGTGTACAGGACAGACCTAATATGACCACAGGTGTGTACAGGACAGACATAATATGACCACAGGTGTGTACAGGACAGACATACAACCAGCGTTCACCGACAGTGGACGTTAAGACAGTTTTTTTACACACTCCAGGTTTGCACCTCCACGTACCTGTGATGTAAGTGGGGGGACAGGTGTAACAGGTACGTCATAAGGTTAATAAGTACTTCTAGGATAGCCGACTGGGCAACAGAGTCGCATGGGGTTGTTTTTATTATATATCTCAGACAATTTCGCTGTAAGGATAGCTTAATACACTATCAGCGATGACTTTATTATTTCTATTTTTGTTAGTTTAAATAAAAGAAATAAACTTTTTATACGCGTTTAATTAATAATCAGAGTGTTGTTTACTGTTTGTATTCCCTCATGTTGCATACTGAAGCAAAATTAGTTCTCTACACTAAACAACACTCACAGTCTTCAATACTAGCAAAACATCAAACCCCGTTCAATACTCGCCCAAAGCACGCGCAGTAACAACAACGTATCCGCGGCTCAACAGAGCACACGGATTACGTAACGCTCAAACAACGCCGGGACGGCTTACTCACCGGGGCGTGGGGAGAAAGAATTTAAAGGGCCAGCCGGCACCGTGTCGCCCCCCCCCCCCCCCCCCCCCCCCACGGGCGTCTCGATCGACAGCCGCGCCCTTGAAAAAAACCCTGACTGAACGCCACAGATGCTGAGCATGCGCGTTGGTTCTGCGAGGGAAAAAAAACAGAGCTATTTATAGATGAACGCTGTTTTGAAATGACAGACCGAGTTTGATGCCGAGTTGAAAAACTGAATGAGAGATGAAAGTTTTACAATAACAGAGAAACTAAATGAGAGATGAAAGTTTACAATAACAGAGAAACTAAATGAGAGATGAAAGTTTTACAATAACAGAGAAACTAAATGAGAGATGAAAGTTTACAATAACAGAGAAACTAAATGAGAGATGAAAGTTACAATAACAGAGAAACTAAATGAGAGATGAAAGTTTACAATAACAGAGAAACTAAATGAGAGATGAAAGTTTTACAATAACAGAGAAACTAAATGAGAGATGAAAGTTTACAATAACAGAGCAACTAAATGAGCGATGAAAGTTTACAATAACAGAGAGACTGAATGAGAGATGAAAGCTTTACAATAGAGAAAAAAAAAAAAAAAAAAAAAAAAAAAAAACAACAAAGGATGGACGTCAGAGTTTTGTAGATGTAAAAATTAATTAGAGGAGATAATTGAATCAGCGGATGTGGCTTTGTACAGGTAAGATGAGGTACGTCAGCCCTAACCAAACACGTGCAGGAAATGGATAAGTTGGAACATGCACAATGGTGAGCTGTGAGTAATTCTGGACAAAGAGCCAATTATTATAAGGGCAAGTATGGGGAGGGGGGAGGGGGGCGGGGGACAGAGTGGGGGTGTGATGGATGTGAGATTGGGTCATTCATGTACAATATATTTTATTTATAAATGTCAGAATAGGCACGGAGCTTTATGGGATACATAAACAGGGTTGTTGGGTGTGATATGAACAGGGCTGTTTGATATGAACAGGGCTGTTTGATATGAACAGGGCTGTTTGATATGAATAGGGGTGTTTGATATGAACAGGGGTGTTTGATATGAACTGGGCTGTTTGATATGAACAGGGCTGTTTGATATGAATAGGGGTGTTTGATATGAACAGGGGTGTTTGATATGAACTGGGCTGTTTGATATGAACTGGGCTATAGCTGTGATATGAACAGGGCTATAGCTGTGACATGAACAGGGCTATAGCTGTGACATGAACAGGGCTATAGCTGTGACATGAACAGGGCTATAGCTGTGATATGAACAGGGCTATAGCTGTGATATGAACAGGGCTATAGCTGTGACATGAACAGGGCTATAGCTGTGACATGAACAGGGCTATAGCTGTGACATGAACAGGGCTATAGCTGTGATATGAACAGGGCTATAGCTGTGACATGAACAGGGCTATAGCTGTGACATGAACAGGGCTATAGCTGTGACATGAACAGGGCTATAGCTGTGACATGAACAGGGCTATAGCTGTGACATGAACAGGGCTATAGCTGTGATATGAACAGGGCTATAGCTGTGACATGAACAGGGCTATAGCTGTGACATGAACAGGGCTATAGCTGTGACATGAACAGGGCTATAGCTGTGACATGAACAGGGCTATAGCTGTGACATGAACAGGGCTATAGCTGTGACATGAACAGGGCTATAGCTGTGATATGAACAGGGCTATAGCTGTGACATGAACAGGGCTATAGCTGTGATATGAACAGGGCTATAGCTGTGACATGAACAGGGCTATAGCTGTGACATGAACAGGGCTATAGCTGTGACATGAACAGGGCTATAGCTGTGACATGAACAGGGCTATAGCTGTGACATGAACAGGGCTATAGCTGTGACATGAACAGGGCTATAGCTGTGACATGAACAGGGCTATAGCTGTGACATGAACAGGGCTATAGCTGTGATATGAACAGGGCTATAGCTGTGACATGAACAGGGCTATAGCTGTGATATGAACAGGGCTATAGCTGTGATATGAACAGGGCTGTGGCGGTGATATAATGCTAAATGTGCGTGTTTGCTAAGGTTAGATAATCGAGAACCTTTCAAGTTTATAAACATAAACGTCACAAGACAAAAATAAATGTCTACAATTACACCGCATTTCGAAATTGACATTCTCGCTGGCTTTGTCAAAAGAAATTTATGCTTGTCTAAACAAAACGCTGACAGAGAAATCAAACGATCAATAACTTTAATTGGCTTAAATTTATGCTTGTCTAAACAAAACGCCGGCAGAGAAATTCTCAGAAATGCTGTGCTGTACTGACGTTGCGTCGAGACCAGTCTAACATTAGGTTTTGGAATGTTCAGAAATAGTCTACGTATAGGATTAGGCTAGGGTAACGGTATTAAGTATTAATACTAGATCTAGAATCTAGATATGGATCTAGACTTATCTAGATCTCGAGATCCAGATCTTCAAGGCATAAATCTTGGCTTTGATAAAATCTTAGTGTTTTTATGAATGGAACTAACGATAGTTGTACTTTAAGGTTTAGGCCCTAAGGCTATGCAGCTGTTTACGTTACGTTTAACCTGTCCCTTTATGGCGCCAAAAGAAACATCCAATCAAACCACCATAATTTTAAAATTAGTTGACATCGATTAAGTATCAAAGTGAATCAATTCACACACACACCATTCATAATTATATATCACTAAACATATAATATATTCAAAAGTATTCCCAGTGACACCGTTCGTTTCACACTGAAACCGTTAGCGCAATTATTCAGTACCCCCCACAAAAATCCCCGAGATAAGGGAAGAAACCTGGCCTACCTTTCTGTATTATTAATCCCAGCCGGCAGACGAGCGTATTCCCCGCGAAACAACACTATGAATGAGGGCTGTCACAGCTCTCGCCGGCCTTCGCTGGGAACCGAGCGCCGCGTCGAGGGTACGCGCTAGACTAGGCCTAGTGTCGCCGAGACGGGGCGGGCTGGCTTAGCCGGAAATAAAACGAGAAGAATGGAGAATTTCACGGTCCCTGGAGGCCGTTTAGACAGAAACCCGTAACCCTTTGTCCCGTGGTGGGACGGACGGTAACCGGGTGGGTTAACTGAGTGGGTTAGGGTTTAGCTGGGTTGTTTAGAGGAGTGGGTTAGTTGGGTTAGATAAATAACCCGACAACAGCGTCGGTTTGTTGAACATTTGTAACCATTATCGCTCTTTTCTTTCTTCCAGCGCTACTTGTTTTCAAAGCCGTGTTGAAATAATGGTTGTTGTGCGATAGAAGTGGTTGATCAATCAACGGCTGTCATGCCCACCCCACCCCACGCCGGTACGATGCGGGATGAAAATTAATGAAATCAACTTTAAGAAAATAAAACCCAGATGAAAAATGAAAAATAAAAATCTGATAGAAATAAATCAAGCAGGAGAAACAAGGGTAAAAAAAAAACTAATCGAAAAGTTAAAAAATCCAAGACGAAACAAACAAAATAAATAACTGCGGTGTGGACTTTAAGACATTTAGTTTGTTAGGGGGATGATTAAAAGATGGAGTTCTAAGGCAGGGGTTCTCACAAGACTTGCTTCAGTATCAGCTGTACAGAGGATCTACACGTCAATCACTGTGTTGGTTGTTGAAAACTAAGGAGCTTTGTGTTATGTAAAGCAGATTCAAGCAGGTGACCTTATGAATGGAGCTGTTGTATTTTATACTGCTTAGTCCGGTCAACACAAGACGACACAAACAAGAGATTGTGCCATACACCAATCACAGATTGTTCGAGTTTAAAAGTGCAAAACTTTCACCAACACTACAGCAGAACAATCACATTCACATTAACTATTTGTTAATTAGATTGTCCAAATTTTGCTTCGTTGTTCGGGCGTTTAAAAAAAGGTCATAGAAGGATTTGGGAGAGAGAGAAATGTTTGTGGGTGGGTGATGCATTTTGTTAGACGAGCGTTGACGTGAGGGGAGGTTGGACTCGGTGGTGTGGGAGGTGAATTCCCGATGGCGTGGGTGGACGGGTTGTCTCGGTGGGTAGGCGTGTGGGTAAATGGTGTGAGTGGAGATGTCGGTGTTGATGGTGTCAGTTTAGATGGAATGGGTGTCGGTGTAGGTAGATGGTGTTGTTGTAGATGTGGTAGGTGTGGGTGTAGATGTGTTGTGGGTGTAGATGTGTTGTGGTTGTAGATGTGGTGTGGGTGTAGATGTGGTATGTGTGTAGATGTGTTGTGGGTGTAGATGTGGTATGTGTGTAGATGTGTTGTGGGTGTAGATGTTGTATGTGTGTAGATGTGTTGTGGGTGTAGTAGATGTGTTGTGTGTGTAGATGTGGTATGTGTGTAGATGTGGTATGTGTGTAGATGTGATATGTATGTAGATGTGTTGTGGGTGTAGATGTGTTGTGGGTGTAGATGTGGTATGTGTGTAGATGTGTTGTGGGTGTAGATGTGGTATGGGTGTAGATTTGTTGTGGGTGTAGATGTGTTGTGGGTGTAGATGTGGTATGTGTGTAGATGTGTTGTGGGTGTAGTAGATGTGGTATGTGTGTAGATGTGTTGTGGGTGTAGTAGATGTGGTATGGGTGTAGATGTGTTGTGGGTGTAGATGTGTTGTGGGTGTAGATCTGGTATGTGTGTAGATGTGTTGTGGGTGTAGTAGATGTGGTATGGGTGTAGATGTGTTGTGGGTGTAGTAGATGTGGTATGTGTGTAGATGTGTTGAGTGTGTCGACATGTTCCTACCACAATGAGCTGATCTCGATAAAGGCCAACTAGTGAATCAAGACTCGCGAGATGCAACACACCATGAAGCGGGCTCGAGTGGTGCTAATGAGAGACCATCATGTATGACATTGATGAGACCATCATGACATTGATGAGACCATAATGTATGACATTGATGAGAATGTCATGTATGACATTGATAAGGTTGCCGTGTATGCCCATTATTAGGCTGTCATATAAGATTACCATACAGACGAGCGGCTCATACATGTGTTATGATTTTGCGAGTATCATGTGAATGTGCGTCTACCGATTTGGATGTATGTGTACCAATATGAATGTGCGTGTACCAATATGGATGTGTGTGTACCAATATTAATGTGCGTGTACCAATACGAATGTGTGTACCAATAAAATAACTGCTTTATAAAACAACAAAAACAATCGAATTGATATGACGATGTGAATATGGGATGCATTGCTTATTTATAATTTATATTGGACCTAAAGCTTTTTAAAAACGTTCTATACAAATGAATTATGTAACAAAACAATTTCTTATTGTAGAGACATCAGACAGGTCCTTCAGTATCTCTCATCTCTAGCGATAGTAAATATAATTACACAGTCGTATAGCCAGCATGTTGGTAAATTAGTTAACTGGGTTTATGTGAATGACCGAACAAGTCAAAGTGCAGAGGACAGTTCGACAACACGGACACTAAACAGTGACAACACGGACACTAAACAGTGACAACACGGACACTAAACAGTGACAACACGGACACTAAACAGTGACAACACGGACACTAAACAGTGACAACACGGACACTAAACAGTGACAACACGGACACTAAACAGTGACAACACGGACACTAAACAGTGACCAGAGGACAGTTTGACAACACGGACACTAAACAGTGACCAGAGGACAGTTTGACAACACGGACACTAAACAGTGACCCGGTGTATGCTAACAAATGTCGATTGAAACTCGATAGACACCTATCAGGTTAGCTGAGCAGTGTTGGTACTACAGGTGAGCAGTGTTGGCACTACAGGTGAGCAGAGGTATTGCTGTGTTGGCACTCTGTGAATCGTGTCAGGAGACACAACCATCACACAGACACATAGGGGGGGGGGAAGAGGGGTTGGACGATAATATTGATGGAGAGTCGGATGACAACGTGAACGTTACATGGAGAAACATGAGAAAAGCGGAAACGTAGAGAAGTGGGTACCTGTGACCTTTCACCTTATGAAGTTTAAAGAAAAAATGTTTTCTCAACATGAATCACCATCAACAAAGAGTGACGTCATTTCGTATAGCAAATACGCAGTTAATAAAACCCAAGAAAAACCAGTTCGCGAGGGCCAAGAAATGCCGAAGATGAAGCATTTTTAAACTTTAAAAAGTAGGAGATTCTAACAAGCGAGTCTTGTGATTTTACTCAGATGCATGTGTTTGGTGGGTGGGTGGGTGGGGGGGGGGGGGGAAAGAGGTTAGAAAAAATGGAGGAGAAGGAGGAGAGGTTAGCCAGATAAAAAGCCGTATGTTTAAAACAGGTTTTACAGTACAAGAGAGCAGTCACATACATGTGTGAGTTGGGAGTCTGTGTGTGTGTGTGTTTGGGAGAGAGGGGGGGGGGGGTGTCACGAACAATTCTTTGTATGAGACAGCAGTCACATGTTGTTCTAACATATCCACCACTATTACGTTACACCTGTTGTTGAGCAGACAAACCTGGAGCATGTGTTATCAGGTCTACACATTGAAACAACCTGCTGTGTCACGTGGAGACACACACAACTGCCACGCATAATTAAACAACACATAATAGCGGGCATAGAACATTGAAAAAAAACCAACATGCAATTAATTATTTGTCTCGACTTAACATCGGTTGTACGAGACGCCACTTTGTGTAAGTATCGGGTCCTTAGCACTGGCTCTAGCCACTGTGTTCTACCACTGACCATATAGCCCATCCTAGAGATTTCTGCAAGACAGGCAACTTTTAAAACTGTAATGCTGTATTTTCTTAGACCTTACCATATGCCGTCAAAAAATGGTCTAGCAAGGTACCCATCAGAGCTGGGTGGACTCAGGGCCGCCCATGGACTCTAGGCCGGCAATCGAGGGGGAGAGGGGAGGGGTTCTTACATGACGTGAAACAGTACCAGCTGTAGGCCTACAGAGGATTTAACGTCAATCAGTTGTTATAGCTAACTACGGTGACAGGTTGACCTAACTACAGTGACAGGGTGACCTAACGCATTGACAGGGCGACCTAATAACATTGGCAGGATGACCTCACTACAATGAGTAGGTGACCTAACTACAGTGGCAGGGTGACCTAACTACAATGACAGGTTGACCTAACTATACAAACAGGATGACCTAACTATACAGACAGGATGACCTAAGACTGGTCACTGGGCCACATGTACCTGTCAGTATGACAACACGTGAGTCAGGTGAGACTGCTTTAGCCTACCTGTCGTCGCTCAGCCTACACGACTAGGCCTGCACGTGATGTTTATTTTTGCCCTTAAAGACATCATTTAGAGCCTCTCATCACTAATGTGTAGTTGCTGACTTGATCATTTACACGTCTGCTGACTATTATTTGACGTCTGTGTTTATTCAAAGTGTCACCACTGGTCTTAACAAGATCGTTAAAATACTGATGACGTGTCAGTTAATTAAAACAACAATCGATCTTAAAAAATGTTTCTAAAAATGCCAAAGACTAAAATAATGGAATTTGTTTCTTAACTACACGTTTAAACAATGAGCATTGACCTTTGAAAAAATTCGACACAAGTAGTTTTTCTAAACATAACACAACTAATTTCTAATCAACCAGCCGCAAGGGTGAAGTAACATTGAGGAAATTCTGAGCGCCCAAATTCATTTTGAGATGGAGCCCAACAATACGGCATGGTTGGATGATAGATCACACGTTTGCTATCCCGCTAGTCTCGAGTTCGGATCTATAGGACGTCTCTGTGTTAAAACTGCTCTGATGGTTACTTGACTCAGGGAAGGTTAAGACGGCTGTGCATATTGCTGACCACACTAGACGGCTGTGGATGGTGCTGGATTAGTGAGTCTTATATCACAGTGAGGTAACAGAGCACAGCATATATCTAAGAGCCCAACACCACAATGCTGCTGGGTTTTAAGTTACCTTACAATAAAGTTGGGCTCTCATATGTTCCTCTTTGAGAGCCCGACATCACGGTGAGGTAACTTTGAGAACCCAACATCAATGTGAGATATCTGAGGGCCCAACATCATTGTGAGGTAACTTTAAGAGCCCAACATTACTGTGAGGTAACTTTAAGAGCCCAACATTACTGTGAGGTAACTTTAAGAGCCTAACATCATTGTGAGGTAACTTTAAGAGCCTAACATCATTGTGAGGTAACTTTAAGAGCCCAACATTACTGTGAGGTAACTTTAAGAGCCCAACATCATTGTGAGGTAACTTTAAGAGCCTAACATCATTGTGAGGTAACTTTAAGAGCCCAACATCATTGTGAGGTAACTTTAAGAGCCTAACATCATTGTGAGGTAACTTTAAGAGCCCAACATTACTGTGAGGTAATTTTGAGAGCCCAACATGATTGTGAGATAACTTTAAGAGCCTAACATCATTGTGAGGTAACTTTAAGAGCCCAACATTACTGTGAGGTAACTTTGAGAGACTAACATCATTGTGAGGTAACTTTAAGAGCCTAACATCATTGTGAGGTAACTTTGAGAGCCTAACATCTCAGTGAGGTAACTGAGAGCCCAACTTCAGAGTGAGGTAACTCTGAGAGCCCAACATCATTGTGAGGTAACTTTGAGAGCCCGACATCAATGTGAGGTAACTCCGAGAGCCCGCCAGCAATTCAATTATGACCGTCTAGGCGCCATGAGACCGTTCATGTATCACGAGAATGTATACCAGAGCTAATATATTGTAGTGCTAATTTGCATAACTTTCACGAGACCACGGCTAATTTGCATAATGTTCCCTGTTAAGGTCCGTAGCTAATTAGCATACAGACTATCTAATCACATGTAGGTAAGGTTCAAGACGCTAACCTTGACACGCATTGGTGAAGAATTTTTGCCAGCCGGTTAAGCCGTTGGACATAAGTGAAATGTGTTCAAGCTTATAAAAAGGTACCTAATGTTTTGGACAGTGGTGAGATACGTTTAGACTTGATATCACAACCTAAACTTTTGGACGATGGTGATATAGACTTGGTATCACAACCTAAAGATTTCGACATTGGTGAAAAGAGGTTAGACTTGATTAGAAAAACAGTTGGTTTAAGACTGACAACAAACTACAAGGCAGCAGTTGTTTGATTTTGGAGTTTTCTCTAGTAGATGGGTTGTTGTCACAAGCTATAGGGCTTCAACTGCCCGACCCTAAGCGTAAGCATTTTCCGTTAAGTTACTGGCAAACCTCTACAACAGTTCATTTTCTCAACACGGTACACATTCACACAACTGTTACACATAACATGTTACATATAAAATGTTACACATTCACACATGTTACACATTCAAACAAATGTTACACATAAAATGTTACACATTCAACTGTTACACATAAAATGTTACATATAAAATATTACACATTCAAACAACTGTTACATATAAAATGTTACACATTCACACAACTGTTACACATTCACACAAATGTTACACATAAAATGCTACCAATAAACCGCCACAGACGACGGCTATTACCGACCTACCGTGGGTTGTATTAACCCTTTATCTTCTACCCCCAGTCAGGAAAGCCTGAGCCAGAAAATGCCGTGTCTGTGAAAGGGTTAAATATAACTCACATTACGCTATCTACAACAAGAGTAGTGAGTAATGCACGCGCATTGAATGCACGTGAAAGCTGGGCGGGGAGTTTCTAGTCACCGGGACGATAGCTGGGGAGGTAATCATTTATTTGCTTCCAGGCAGACTTGACTTGTACAACAGTTTAAGGCAAGAGGGATTTCATGAGGATAAAACGAGGGTTGGAATGTCGCTCGGGTTAAAACATGTTTAACTGGGTAGCATTGAATGAACACAGTTGTAGATCTCACTACCCTGCTTGTGTAGAGAAGGACTGGGTATAATGTTATAGGTAAGGCTTTTGACACGCACTGCTCATTGAAAATAGGTCTTATAATTTTAAAATGTTGGAAACTGGACAGGGTATGATCAAGTGACCAGTGGAGTTGAAAGCTGTATTGGACAGGATGAAGTGACCTGCCCATTTGAAAGCGGGACTGGACAGGATGAAGTGACCAGTCGAGTTGAAAGTTGGACTGGACAGGATCAAGTGACCAGTCGAGTTGACAAATAAACGCATCCGTCTTTGCTAAGGCTCACGGCCCAGTGGGCGCACAAAGAGAAGTGGCTGCTGGTCAATAGCGTGGTGGACAGAGGATTTAAGCTGGTCTTTCTGGGTTTTAGCTGGGGGTTAAGGATCTCTCGTTTTAACACAGGGGTGCTGCCCCTTTGACAGGTGACCAGTGATTGGGGGCCCAGTGGACACGTGACCAGTGATTGGGGCCTACTAGGCACGTGACCAGTGATTGGGGGCCCACTAGGCACGTGACCAGTGATTGGGGCCCACTAGGAACGTGACCAGTGATTGGGGCCCACTAGGCACGTGACCAGTGATTGGGGGCCCACTAGGCACGTGACCAGTGATTGGGGCCCACTAGGCACGTGACCAGTGATTGGGGCCCACTAGGCACGTGACCAGTGATTGGGGGCCCACTAGGCACGTAACCAGTGATTGGGGCCCACTAGGCACGTGACCAGTGATTGGGGGCCCACTAGACACGTGACCAGTGATTGGGGGCCCAGTGGACACGTGACCAGTGACTGGGGCCCAGTGGACACGTGACCAGTGACTGGGGCCCACTAGGCACGTGACCAGTGATTGGGGGCCCAGTGGACACGTGACCAGTGATTGGGGCCCAGTAGGCACGTGACCAGTGACTGGGGCCCAGTGGACACGTGACCAGTGATTGGGGGCCCAGTGGACACGTGACCAGTGATTGGGGGCCACTAGGCACGTGACCAGTGACTGGGGCCCAGTAGGCACGTGATCAGTGACTGGGGCCCAGTGGACACGTGACCAGTGATTAGGGGCCCAGTGGACACGTGAACAGTGATTGGGGGGGGGGCAGTGGGCACGTGACCAGTGACTGGGGCCCAGTAGGCACGTGACCAGCGATTGGGGCCCACTAGGCACGTGAACAGTGATTGGGGGCCCACTAGACACGTGACCAGTGATTGGGGCCCACTAGGCACGTGACCAGTGATTGTGGCCCATAAGTTGCGTGACGTGTCCTTGTTCGTCTGCCTCGTGCGGTGTGCAAAAAAACACTCAGGGCCGCGAGTGTGTTTGAGAACATGGAAGTAGCTCAGTTAACGAACGAAAAAAAAATAATGAAAATTTTCGAGACCATATCTAAACTCATTTTAGAAGGTGGAGTATATTCCGTCGTAAATCTATTCACTTTTTAAGTATCAGTTTAACGAACTATTGAAGTTACATTAAAATATTGCATCAGGCCCCCGTCTTAAAATTAATGCCAACACTTCCAAGCCACTGTTTTATACTGTAATAAAATAATGTAAACCTTTTGTTTTTCACAACTCTTTTACTGTAATTTGATATCTATGCAAAAATTACCTTAAAAATATATTTTCCTTTTAAGGAAACTATTTAATAAGACAAATCGCACTCTGAATACAACAGAACTAGAGAACTAAGAGAATTCATAACAGTCAGCCAAAACTTTATAGTAGATGCGGGAGGGTTGGAGGTGGGGGTCTTAACGGGTCAGGGGGGGGGGGGGGGGACCGGTCACGGCGGGGTATCAATGACAGACACATCAGACACTAGTCTTAAAACAGACCAGACATTTGTCGGCACAAACAAGATTTATAATCCGGGTGGATTAGGCGTCAAGACTCGGTCCGGTGGCTGGCAGGTAGGGTGGATTAACTCGACCAGGGACAATGGTTGGAGGGGGGGGGATGCTTTTATGGGGGGGGGGGAACAACAACAATAATGGCATGAGTATAGAGACATTGGAATTGGGTTAAAAGGGTAGGGTAGTAAGTTTCTCAGCTATTAGTGATATGTATACATAGCCTACTTCTTAATACAAATATATATATAATGTATTAAGGCATATATACACACAGTATATATGTGTGTACACAAACACACATACATATTCTATATGTTTCTCTCTATAATATACACACATCAGAGAGATAAAGAGCAATTTAAGTACCAATACTTTAATGCTGGCTAGGACCTTAGGTAGAGACGTCCAATGTAATTGTATTTGTGTTTATATAGTGAAGCTACTGTCATGTTTTTTTTTTACTTATACTTTTTACACCTGCCTCAATACACATAAGCATCAAGAAACAATAGGTACAAGTCGCACAATGAATCCCAATGTCACCATTAGAGAAGTTACTGATTTGCCACAACTTTGTGTGGCTATTTAAAAAGGCTGAAGCCGGCAGTGAGCGGACGGCCGAGGAAACCCGAGTCAGAAGCACGGGACAAATGATCCCGCGGACGTGATAAGATACCACGTCACCTCGGAGCGAGCGGGATGTGATAAGTTACACGGGGTGGACGCGAGGGCCGGGGACCCGAGTGTAACATTACACTCGTAATGTCTAGCAACGGTTCCCGACGGCTGGAGGGCTGGAATTTTTAGACAAATTCTGGTTACAGAACTGGCTTGTGGTTAAATGGTAGGTGTGTGTGTGTTGGGTGGGTGGGTGGGGGGGGTGTTGAGGGAGAACATCGAATTTAAAAAAAAATGCTAACATGTGTTTTTTTAAGTTTAGCTTTTTTTTTGTGCATCATCATAGATAGAAAATGGTTCAAATTTAGGGGAAGAAAGTAAATTTTAAAACAGGAACTAGGGTAAGTACCGGATCTACAAGATGAAAACCGTAATGACCATGGGGTCTAGATGGACATACTTATGGACAATGGAGGTACGGCTAGATATTTGGTCAACTCATGCATGGGGGAGGATATGGTTCTGGACATGAAGCAGATAATACATAGTGAAAAGGCTTTGTAGGAAATACGTTTTGTAGGCGTAACGTTTTGTAGGAAAAACGTTAGTAGGAAAATAAGTAAATAAAAAATAGGATTTTAGAAAATGGTTTGTGGAGAAATGTTTTGTGTTTAGGAGATGGCACAATAAAAAAACCTGACAGGCAAGATTTCCTCAGGCGGGTAAACACTTAAGTGTACAAGTTTAAATATGGCAGCAGTAAGTGTAGAGATGTAAGCATCGAGTCGATGGTGATTGTATTATAGAACACACGGACACAGCTTAAAAGGAACATTATTTCGGTGAAAAGGGAGGCTAGTCATTGTGTACAGTTTATTGACTTTAGCCCCTAACCTCCGGTTAACAACCGAAGAGGAATTTTTAAAGAAACACGTTGACTCTACTTCATCTGCCCTATGGATCTCTTGGTCTAAAGACCCTAAAGAAAAAATCTTTTCCGACTAACAGTAACACTAACGACTTGACATAACTGGGTAAACAAGTGAAAGTAGCCTCAGATAATTGTTCTCTAGCCGCCCTACCCCAGATACCCGCCCTACCCCAGATACCCGCCCTACCCCAGATACCCGCCCTACCCCAGATACCCACCCTACCCCAGATACCCGCCCCCTAACTGGGGTATAACGACAAAACGAGTCGGCGACCTCTAGAACACAGACCACAATAGGCCGTTACGGCTTAGGCTCCAAGGCAAACAACCCCCACCCCCTCCCCACACAGGGAAGGACAAGAATGACAACTATTGTAGTTCTAGCACCCCCTCCCACCCATCCACCTCTCCCTCCCCACACACAACAAAAATGACATCTAATGTAGTTCACCCCCACCCCCTCCCAACACTGCGATCATGAGTTACATCTACTCTAGTTCACACTGGCGCTCCTGTTTGCCGAGCTTTACCGAGGGTTGCCGAACTGAAGGTGCAGTAGTGGTAAGATATATATTTTTTCTTGTGTGAGGACAATTTTTGTCTTATGTGTCAGATGCTCTGGGAAAACTATCATCACGAGTCTAGACTATCTTTCTGTTTTCTCAGCTCGCCAGCAAAACGATGAATTTTTTTTTCTAACTGGAAATTTTTTTATTTTTTTTTTACTCAAAGTGTTGGAAAGTTCTAGAAACTACTGAGTCAAGTGCTGACTCAGTGACTCCCAGTCAGGGACACGGTGACTCTCAGTGACCCCGGGCCACTGCTTAATACTGTAATTAAATACCATGTAACGAAATGTGGGTGGGGCGGGGGGAGTAGAGTTATTGTGAACATACGCTAAACGATAAGGAACTAAGACAAGAAACGTAGCATGTGTACATGTTTTTTTTTTAAAAAAAGATGAAAAACGTCGTAATTTTCGTTAGTTATCTTAATATTCGTGAGGTCGGAAAATATGTGACATAGGAGTAGAGGGTTTGGTCGTCTGAGACGACGTGGCAAGATGATGGGGTGGTGGTGAGGGAATAATGGTGGGAGTATAAAAGTTTAGCAATAAAATACTTAAAAAAAACTTTTTAAAAAACCACGTTTTTCTTGTGGACTAAAAAGTAGAAAATAACTATTTACATACATTTGATGACAAAAAACGTGGGTACGTTCACCATCAAATTTCCCGACCCATCTGCCCGACCCACGTTTTTTGTCATCAAATGTATGTAAATAGTTATTTTCTACTTTTTAGTCCACAAGAAAAACGTGGTTTTTTAAAAAGTTTTTTTTAAGTATTTTATTTTCTCCTTTTTAGTCCGTTGCTACACATGAAAAACGTGGTTTTTAAAAAAGTTTTTTATATAGTTTATTTTCTACTTTATCTAATGACTTGATTAAGTATGAATTGACTAAGTGTTTATAAATACACGGACTAAAAAAATCTTGAGCGACCAGGATTCGAACCTGGGTTGTCACGGCCACAACGCGAAGTACTAACCACTATACGATCACGGCCAGCGCGCTCACATCGATTGGGGCCGAAGTAACTGTGTCAACAAGCCTCCAGTCTTGTCGGTATCTTTAGAAATCATGTCCTCAATTTTATGGTCCTTTGGGCGTAATTAAATTAAGCTAATTACGGTCTCTAATTGCTAGTTTTTATGATTGCATCTGAAATTGTTAGGCGAAAGTAACCTGCATGCCAAATTTCAGATCTATAGAGCAATCAGAAGTGGGCTAATTTTCGATGTCAATTTTAACAACAAACACACGCGAAGCTGAGTTAATAAAAACGTGTTAAAAAACTGATTAAGTTATTAATGGACTACCCCGAGCAAGGCTACATCGCCTAACTCGTGTGGTCTTAGTGACTCTACAGTATACAATACTGACGCCAAATGACTTACGGATGACTCCCATGGTGACTCTACAATATTATATACTGACGCGAAATGACTTACGGATGACACCCAATTGTTAACACTTTGGTGCTTAATATTCTAATACGCCCCTGTCAAACTAACCTTAAATAGTAAACACTAATGTGGACTGCATTAAGCACCAATTTCTGGGCATCAAGCACCAATCGCTGGACATCAAGCACCAATAGCTGGGCATGATGCCCTACGTTTATGTCTGGACTCTATGCCCCTGGAGTCTCCTAGACGACTGCAGCACGTCCATATTCTAGCCCTCGCTATTGGTCACATGACAGACATCAAACAACCCCCGGGTACTCGTGTTATCGTCGAGATACGGCAATGGATGAAAACATTTTCTAGGGCGCCATCTGTCGTTATCTTAGACAAGTGGAGCAATCATGGCTGGGTGTGTAGAGTCTACTGGTACAACCTAGGACAACATGTGTGGACAGACAACATGTGTGGGCAGACAACAATTTTGGGTGGGCAGACAACCTAGGACAATGTGTGGGCAGACAACCTAGGACAATGTGTGGGCAGACAACCTAGGACAATGTGTGGGCAGACAACCTAGGACAAAATGTGTGGGCAGACAACCTAGGACAATGTGTGGGCAGACAACCTAGGACAATGTGTGGGCAGACAACCTAGGACAAAATGTGTGGGCAGACAACCTAGGACAACATGTGTGGACAGACAACATGTGTGGGCAGACAACCTAGGACAACATGTGTGGGCAGACAACCTAGGACAATGTGTGGGCAGACAACCTAGGACAATGTGTGGGCAGACAACCTAGGACAATGTGTGGGCAGACAACCTAGGACAACATGTGTGGGCAGACAACCTAGGACAATGTGTGGGCAGACAACCTAGGACAATGTGTGGGCAGACAACCTAGGACAACATGTGTGGGCAGACAACCTAGGACAATGTCTGGGCAGACAACATAGGACATGTGTGGGCAGACAACCTAGGACAATGTGTGGGCAGACAACCTAGGACAACATGTGTGGGCAGACAACCTAGGACAACATGTGTGGACAGACAACATGTGTGGGCAGACAACCTAGGACAACATGTGTGGGCAGACAACCTAGGACAATGTGTGGGCAGACAACCTAGGACAACATGTGTGGGCAGACAACCTAGGACAATGTCTGGGCAGACAACATAGGACATGTGTGGGCAGACAACCTAGGACAATGTGTGGGCAGACAACCTAGGACAATGTGTGGGCAGACAACCTAGGACAATGTGTGGGCAGACAACCTAGGACAATGTGTGGGCAGACAACCTAGGACAAAATGTGTGGGCAGACAACCTAGGACAACATGTGTGGACAGACAACATGTGTGGACAGACAACCTAGGACAACATGTGTGGGCAGACAACCTAGGACAACATGTGTGGACAGACAACATGTGTGGACAGACAACCTAGGACAAAATGTGTGGGCAGACAACCTAGGACAACATGTGTGGGCAGACAACCTAGGACAACATGTGTGGGCAGACAACAATTTTGGGTGGGCAGACAACCTAGGACAAAATGTGTGGGCAGACAACCTAGGACAAAATGTGTGGGCAGACAACATAGGAAATTATGTGTGGGCAGACAACCTAGGACAACATGTGTGGACAGACAACATGTGTGGGCAGACAACCTAGGACAATGTGTGGACAGACAACCTAGGACAACATGTGTGGGCAGACAACCTAGGACAACATGTGTGGGCAGACAACCTAGGACAACATGTGTGGGCAGACAACCTAGGACAACATGTGTGGGCAGACAACCTAGGACAACATGTGTGGGCAGACAACCTAGGACAACATGTGTGGACAGACAACCTAGGACAACATGTGTGGGCAGACAACCTAGGACAAAATGTGTGGGCAGACAACCTAGGACAAAATGTGTGGGCAGACAACCTAGGACAACATGTGTGGGCAGACAACAATTTTGGGTGGGCAGACAACCTAGGACAAAATGTGTGGGCAGACAACCTAGGACAAAATGTGTGGGCAGACAACATAGGAAATTATGTGTGGGCAGACAACCTAGGACAACATGTGTGGACAGACAACATGTGTGGGCAGACAACCTAGGACAACATGTGTGGACAGACAACCTAGGACAACATGTGTGGGCAGACAACCTAGGACAACATGTGTGGACAGACAACCTAGGACAATGTGTGGGCAGACAACCTAGGACAACATGTGTGGGCAGACAACCTAGGACAACATGTGTGGGCAGACAACCTAGGACAAAATGTGTGGGCAGACAACCTAGGACAAAATGTGTGGGCAGACAACCTAGGACAACATGTGTGGACAGACAACATGTGTGGGCAGACAACCTAGGACAACATGTGTGGACAGACAACATGTGTGGACAGACAACCTAGGACAATGTGTGGGCAGACAACCTAGGACAACATGTGTGGACAGACAACATGTGTGGGCAGACAACCTAGGACAACATGTGTGGACAGACAACCTAGGACAACATGTGTGGGCAGACAACCTAGGACAACATGTGTGGGCAGACAACCTAGGACAATGTGTGGGCAGACAACCTAGGACAACATGTGTGGGCAGACAACCTAGGACAACATGTGTGGGCAGACAACCTAGGACAATGTGTGGGCAGACAACCTAGGACAACATGTGTGGACAGACAACATGTGTGGACAGACAACCTAGGACAATGTGTGGGCAGACAACCTAGGACAATGTGTGGGCAGACAACCTAGGACAATGTGTGGGCAGACAACCTAGGACAACATGTGTGGGCAGACAACCTAGGACAACATGTGTGGGCAGACAACCTAGGACAATGTGTGGGCAGACAACCTAGGACAACATGTGTGGGCAGACAACCTAGGACAACATGTGTGGGCAGACAACCTAGGACAATGTGTGGGCAGACAACCTAGGACAACATGTGTGGACAGACAACATGTGTGGACAGACAACCTAGGACAATGTGTGGGCAGACAACCTAGGACAATGTGTGGGCAGACAACCTAGGACAATGTGTGGGCAGACAACCTAGGACAACATGTGTGGACAGACAACATGTGTGGACAGACAACCTAGGACAATGTGTGGGCAGACAACCTAGGACAATGTGTGGGCAGACAACCTAGGACAATGTGTGGGCAGACAACCTAGGACAACATGTGTGGGCAGACAACCTAGGACAACATGTGTGGGCAGACAACCTAGGACAACATGTGTGGACAGACAACCTAGGACAATGTGTGGGCAGACAACCTAGGACAACATGTGTGGGCAGACAACCTAGGACAATGTGTGGGCAGACAACCTAGGACATAATGTGTGGGCAGACAACCTAGGACATAATGTGTGGGCAGACAACCTAGGACATAATGTGTGGGCAGACAACCTAGGACATAATGTGTGGGCAGACAACCTAGGACATAATGTGTGGGCAGACAACCTAGGACAATGTGTGGGCAGACAACCTAGGACATAATGTGTGGGCAGACAACCTAGGACATAATGTGTGGGCAGACAACCTACTGGGACAAAAAATGTGGAAAGACAGCATACATGAGTATGTATGGGCTGACAACCAAAGGGCATTACGCTTGAACAGAAAGCCTATGAAGTGCTAAGACTAAACATGAACAACTACAACCTATAAAAGAAAGTATTACGACAAAACATGTGCAATCACAACCTATAAAAGAAAGTATTTAGACAAAACATGAGCAACCACAACCTATAAAACAAAGTATTATGACAAAACATGAACAACTACAACCTATAAAACAAAGTATTATGACAAAACATGAACAACTACAACCTATAAAACAAAGTATTATGACAAAACATGTGCAACTACAACCTATAAACCATTGGTTCCCAACCTGGGGGTCGCGACCCCCTTGGGGGTCGCGAAGGGCTTTCTGGGGGGTCGCCAACTGGTAGACTAAACTCTAGCAATGAATAAAAAACATAAATATTTAGAAAAATATTTGAAATTCGGCATTACTAACATCACTGGAAATGGAAAAGAGAATAAACAATTTGTATTGTGCAAAGTTGTTCTTAGTCAGGAGTCTATGAAAACTTCCAAACGTCAATTTGAGACGAGTCATTCGGAACACACCAAAAAGATATGTAGTTTTTTTGTCGGCATGAAGCTAGTTGCAAACGTCAGAGACTTGATCGAACAGAACGTTTTCACCAAGAAAACACAGCATTAGTGCAAGCATCATATGAAGTAGTATTAGAAATTGCCAAGCAAAAAACCACTCACATAAAGGAGAAAATCTCATCAAACCATGGATGCTGAAGATGGTAACATTAATTCTTGGCGATTCCAGTGCAGTAAAGATGCAACAAATATCTCTGTCTAATAATACTATGCAGCGGCTTATGTTAAAAGACAAATTTAGAATGAAATCAAGCTTTTACCATTGTTTGATTTTCAAGTTGACGAATCGGCAGACGTGAGTTCGTGTTCGCAGTTGCTTGTCTTTGTGAAATATATTCATTCAGATGTTTGCAAATAAGAGTTGATGTTT
Source organism: Physella acuta (assembly GCF_028476545.2). Taxonomy (NCBI): domain Eukaryota; kingdom Metazoa; phylum Mollusca; class Gastropoda; family Physidae; genus Physella; species Physella acuta. The sequence continues at coordinate 233,848 of NW_026731788.1, forward strand.
TGTGAAGATATCATGGAGAAAATAAATACGTTTTTGAAACTGGAGGATTAAAATGGGAAACGGCTGTGGGGCTTGTACGGATGGTGCGTCATGTTTGGGTCAAAATGGGGGTTTCAGAAAAAAGTAAAAGGTAAAAGATTTAGCTCCCTAATGAAAGGGAATCCACTGCGTGATTCACATATGCCCTCGCAAAGACTTTTTATGCGACTCCATTGCTAATAAAAGTCGTAAATCATATTAAATCTGGAGCCCTAAACACCTGTCTGTTTCAAGAACTGTGCAAAGACATGAATAAAGATCACGAGGTTCTACACTTCAGTACACTGGCTGTCAATAGGAAATGTGAATCGTGTTTTTGAATTGAAAGATAAAAACAAGATGTTGTTGGAAGTGCAAGGAAACAAGAACTTTTGATATACTTTAACGACATGGTGTGGTTGGAGAGAGTATCATGCCTAGCAGATATATTCGAACATCAACATAAGCTTAACCTGATAAAGGAACTAATATTATCTCTTTTCATGATAATCTCTTGGCATTTTTATCAAAGCTGCAAAATTGGCGAGGAAAAATAAATATTTGAAATACTGCCATGTTTGAGAAACTCTGCAGTGTGGTGTGATAGATAAAATTTTTAAAGGATTCTGTGCATCTTGAATCTCTTGACAACGAACAGCGGCGTTATTTTCTCCGAGCTGAAAGAAGAAGAATCTGCATTGTCACCCATTCTCTGCTTTCCTTGATGTTACCAGCATTGCCAATGAATAAATAGATGAATTCTTAAATTTGCTAAATTTAATTGTTAATGCTAGTCAGTGGCGTAGCGAGGTCGGGTGTCACCCGGTGCGGCACTTAATGGTGTCACCCCCCCCCCCCCCCCCAGAGGCGTAGCGACCCTTCCCGGGGAAAAACGTTTAAGTTTTTGATTTGCACCCCCGCTCACTTTCGATTTGCACCCCTCCCCCCTCAAGTTTTTCTCTATATATTTTGCTATTTTTTGCCTTGGTGTCACCCCCCTAAATGGTGTCACCCGGTGCGGTCCGCACCCCGCCCCCCCCCCCTCGCTACGCCCCTGATGCTAGTTAATGCTTGTTAATAGCATGTATTTTTGCTCATCGTATTAAAACAGTTATCAAGAATAATTCATATTGAAAGAATAATTCATATTGAAAGTTTACTATAAAATATTAATTTTGTGCTTATTATTTTCTTAACTAATTTCGACTTGTTAATTATATGGGGGTCGCGGGTCACTTACGTTTTATGAAAGGGGGTCGCCACTCAAAAAAGGTTGGGAACCACTGCTATAAACCAAACGGCCAGCACCAACTGGACAACGTTTACAGCGGGCATGTATAGAGTTGAGCAACAATTTAAACAATGTCTTCCCTTCAGTTTGAAGCAGCCCTCGTCACATTCTCTACATCTCTCCATGTCAAGCCAGGCTCGGGAAAAAGATTATTTAATGACTGTCTGTGAATATTGTTTTTTACGTTTTTAATTTCGTCCCTGCACGTTCCTACCCTCACGCGAGTTCTCGCATCCCCCACCCCCCCCCCCGGCCTGTGGGGTGGGGGAGTGGTGGTGCTCAACGCGAGGTCACCATGACATATCAGACGGCGAAACAGACGGAATAGTAAAGGGACGCTAATCTGTTCTGTAACGAAGTAGTTTTACCTGTCGGGGAGTGGAAGGGGGGGGGGGGGTGAATTTTTTAACTGGACTGTGGCGACATTACCAATTATTTGAACTATGCGGAGGGTGGAGGGGGGGGGGTCTGGTAATTGTTTTCTGCCGGGCAGGGACTGAACTTGTTGGGTGGTAGCGGTAACCGTTTTACCGGCACGCACGTAGCCGGTTCAGCCGGCAAGAATAGCAATATAAGCCTATACAAACGTTACTCATACAGCCGGCCCAGACGTAACCGGTTGAGTTGCTATAACAGGCACTCACAAACATACACACGCAAACATACACATGAAGCAGCCTCTACACACATACACATGTAGCAGCCTCTACACACATACATGTGAAGCAGCCGCTACACACATACATGTGAAGCAGCCGCTACAAACATACATGTGAAGCAGCCGCTACACACATACATGTGAAGCAGCCGCTACACACATACATGTGAAGCAGCCGCTACAAACATACATGTGTAGCAGCCTTTACACACATACATGTGTAGCAGCCTCTACAAACATACATGTGTAGAAGCCTCTACAAACATACATGTGAAGCAGCCTCTACAAACATACTACACACTTACAAGAAAAGCAGCCTCTATACACACACTCACAAAACATCTACACACAACAATGTTAGAGCCACATTCCTCGACTACAGCTAGCTATGTGTTCATTCTCTTGGCCTAGCCGGTAAAACATGCACAAGTCTACTTCAGCTGCTATGGTGTATCTTATGAACAGAATCGGCATTTTCGTGCAAAAGATAAGGGTTATGGTATAGGCTAGGGTTATGGAATAGGTTGGGGTTATGGACAGAGGCGTAGCGACCCTTCCCGGCGCCCGGGGCGAACTTTCAATTTGGCGCCCCCCCCCCGCTTATATATATATATATATATATATATATATATATATATATATATATATATATATATATGTGTGTGTGTGTGTGTGTGTGTGTGTATATAATTATGTGTGTGTGATAGTGTGTTTATATATAAGCTTGTGTGTGGGTAAGAGTGTATTTGTGTGTGTAAGCGTGTGTGTAAGCGTGTATGCTACAGTCCGGACAAGGTTTAATAATTACATTGTATGATTTTCATTCCTTAAAACTTTACCACAATTTAATTCCCATTAAGATGCGTTTAACTTTTTTTGCGAAAGATTAGTAATGTCAGTAAAAAAAATTAAGCCTGATCTGTGTTAGAGGGTAGTTTGTAGCTAACGCTAATATGTTTAGACCAGCCTTTTATGTTCTAGTTTTGAACGATCTCTGTTGTGATATGGTACATAGTTGAATTCGAAGTTTGTTAGAGTAAGGACACACATGTGACATACAAGAAGAAGTTATCAGAAATATTTATTGTTCACATTGGAATACGACATGGGTATTTCGTTGATTGGTTGATGGTATGACAAAACAAGCTAGAGAAAACAAACTTGAATCCAACGGATGTTAACAGCTCGTAGTCTTGGATTTCGCAGATTTGCCCTGCCTTCTCGCACACAGTTTCTTCCAGGCATCTTTTCGGGGGGGGGGGGGGGGCGAAGCCCCCCGGAAAAATTTTTACGCCCCCCCGAACGAAATGAAATTTATATAATTTATATATAGAAAATATATACTTTTAACAGTGTCCGCCCCCCCCCCGAAGAAAGTTTACCGCCTCCCCCGTCCCCCCGAAGATTTCAAGTGCCCCCCCGGAGAAAAAAGTCTGGAAGAAACACTGATCAAAAGTATCTGATCTCTCACGTTGAAGTTGAGAGAATCGTAAGAATCATACAAAGAACTAGTCGCGTCTTTTTTTTTTTAACAAAACTGGCTATTGAAATTGTACATTACGCGTTAATACACTTGGTTTCTTTACTAAGTGTTAAGAGAGTTATCTACTCACCAATCCAGTACAAATACTTGCGATTTTTGTTAGCGAAAAAAGCGCCCCCCCCCACCCCCACACACACTCATCACAACCATCTTGGACAAAGTTTGTAGAGCGGTTTTTAACGTAACTAACTTTTTACTTTCTCGTATATACGAAGTATAGAGAAAGTATTGTAATCGTGCACAAAAATCACTTGAAATTTTAACAATTTTCACCGTATTACACCTCAGTCCTTCATCACATCCGAAGTATAGAGGACTTATTTTAATCGGGCAAAAATTATCAATCCAGATTTATCAAAATTAAGAGGTTTTATGCGTAATCCAGTCTGAAAAACTGGGCTTTGCAATTCTGTCCGTATGTCTGTGTGTCTGTGTGTCTGTCTGTCTGTCTGTCCGTGTGTAAACACGATAACTTGAGTACCGTTACAGCTAGGTTGATGAAATTTCATATTTAAGTATTTTATCAAAATCGTAGATCCGTATCAACTTTTGAGCGATTTCCGATAACCGGAAGTGGTACTTTTTCTACTTTGAATTTTTCAAAAGCCTATAGCTTGAGTACTATTACAGATAGATAAATGAAATTTCACATGTAAGTAAAAGATCTAATTCTCTACCTTCTGTTAAATTTTGAGTAATTTCCATTGACCGGAAGTAGTAATTTACGCTACTTCCGATTTCTCAAAAAACTAATGTAAATTTTTAAAGTACTAATAATTTTGCGCACTATTATGCACTTTTTTATTTGACGTTCACTTGGTGTGCAATTCTTTTGTCTACAAGATTTTATTCTATTTTTAAAACTTTAAGTATTTAAAATGGATTAAGAATCATGTCTATAGTCCGAGTTCCCATCCCCTGTTGTTTTATATAAGAATATTCGAGAAAGTTTAGGGGAGATCACTCCCGGTTTATTATTTTTTTTAAAAATGTTACACAATTATACAATGCACAGTACAATTCGTTTCTTTCTGAGAGCTAAAGGTTGTTTACTCAGAATCCTGTGTAATTTTGCTATTTTATTTAGCCTAAAAGCGCCCCCCTGCACCATCTTGATAAATGTCACTAACGTATTTTACAGTTCAACAATCGTACAATACGTTTTAATACAATTGGTTTCTTTTAATAGTGGTAACGTTTATCGACTCAACAATCTAGTGTAAATTCTTCCGTTTTAAGTCTCGAAAAAGCGCCCCCCCCCCATCTAGGAAAAGCTTCAAAGCGGTTTTGCCGGTCACTGTTTCTTAAGAGTATATGTTTTACATTAAGAAATCAAGATAGAAAACAGTTAAATCAGTATGTAAATGCGTGTAGCCATTACATTTCTTAACTTAGACAGTTTATAATTCAAAACTGCAGCATAAAATCAGCTTTAAAAAAATTTTCCCACCCCTTTTGGCGCCCCCATAGGGGCGGCGCCCGGGGCGGCCGCCCCCCCCGCCCCCCCCTAGCTACGCCTCTGGTTATGGAATAGGTTGGGATTATGGTATAGTCTAGGGTTATGGTATAAGCTAGGGTTATGCAATAGGTTGGGGTTATGGAATAGGTTGGGATTATGGTATAGTCTAAGGTTATGGTATAGGCTAGGGTTATGGAATAGGTTGGGGTTATGGTATAGGCTAGGGTTATGGAATAGGTTGGGATTATGGTATAGTCTAGGGTTATGGTATAAGCTAGGGTTATGGTATAGGGTTAGAGTTATTGTAAAGGCTAGGGTTATGGTATAGGGTTAGAGTTATTGTAAAGGCTAGGGTTATGGTATAGGGTTAGAGTTATTGTAAAGGCTAGGGTTATGGTATAGGGTTAGAGTTATTGTAAAGGCTAGGGTTATGGTATAGGGTTAGAGTTATTGTAAAGGCTAGGGTTATGGTATAGGGTTAGAGTTATTGTAAAGGCTAGGGTTATGGTATAGGGTTAGAGTTATTGTACAGGCTAGGGTTATGGTATAGGGTTAGAGTTATTGTAAAGGCTAGGGTTATGGTATAGGGTTAGAGTTATTGTAAAGGCTAGGGTTATGGTATAGGGTTAGAGTTATTGTAAAGGCTAGGGTTATGGTATAGGGTTAGAGTTATTGTAAAGGCTAGGGTTATGATTAAGATGTGGTTTTACGTTGAAGACTATGGTACCATCAGAAAAAAAACTTATCATAGAAATTCGATCTGATTTGATTGAAGTTAGAAGGATTAAGGGTAGCCATCATACACCCCGAAGTTAAACAATAACTGTATCTACATTTTAATAAATTTATTATTAGCATTCTTAAACTTACCTGAACGAAATTCAATCAATCACCAATTGTTTAGCCCTTCACCTGAAATTTAAAAAAGCAAAAATACTTAATAAGATATTCCGAACATTGTTGGATGATCTGAGACCTCAGATCTGAAGTATAAAGACAACTGTATTAACATATGTGACAGTAGCCACATTACCAAACAGTAGCGTACACAACACAGTAGTATACACACAACACAGTATCATACACACTACACAGTAGCATACACACTGTACAGTAGCATACACACTGTACAGTAGCATACACACCAAACAGTATCATACACACCAAACAGTAGCATGCACACCGAGCAGTAGCATACACACCGAGCTGTAGCATACACACTGAGCAGTAGCATACACACCGAGCAGTAGCATACACACTGAGCAGTAGCATACACACTGAGCAGTAGCATACACACTGAGCAGTAGCATACACACCGAGCAGTAGCATACACATCGAGCAGTAGCATACACACACAACATGATAGAATACACACCACACAGTAGCCCACACACGACAACACACATTCCACAAAACACACCCTTTTCCGTCCAACCCACACCCAGAAACCCCACTGAAATCACCAACCCCACATCAGCTAAGATCAAAGTGCACCAACAAAGTAAACCAACACAATACATAAAGTCCCTTGTAGACATCACAATTGAGGTTCCCAAGAAATTTGCACTCTTGGCCCTCATGACATCGGAGGAAAAACGATTTATCGAACTAAAAAAATTGCTCCGTTTTGAATTCCATCAGTTCCCAAACCACTCGCTTTAATCATGGTAAAAACTTTGAAGTCACGCCCAAAACCTTGAGTCATGCTGACAACAATTTGAGAACCACTGCACTAACAACGTGAGGTATGCAAGGAACAGGAAAGAGAAGAGATGAAAGGTGCAGAGATCTCATGGAATTAAAGGCTTATCACAGACAATTGCTGTGTGGGGGAGCTTATGAAGAGATAGTACTAAAATGGTTGCACTCTTAGTGTCAAATCAGAGCTTGAACTCTGAGAAGAGACAACTTATAAAACTGCGGGTATTTTAGTGAGACCTTACCAACTGCGGGTATTTTAGTGAGATCTAACATAACTGCGGATATTTTAGTGAGACCTTACAAAACTGCGGGTATTTTAGTGAGACCTTACCAACTGCGGGTATTTTAGTGAGACCTAACAAAACTGCGGGTATTTTAGTGAGACCTTACCAACTGCGGGCATTTTAGTGAGACCTAACATAACTGCGGATATTTTAGTGAGACCTTACAAAACTGCGGGTATTTTAGTGAGACCTTACCAACTGCGGGTATTTTAGTGAGACCTAACATAACTGCGGGTATTTTAGTGAGACCTTAAAAAACTGCGGGTATTCTAGTGAGACCTTACAAAACTGCGGGTATTTTAGTGAGAACTTACCAACTGCGGGTATTTTAGTGAGACCTTACAAAACTGCGGGTATTTTAGTGAGAACTTACCAACTGCGGGTATTTTAGTGAGACCTTACAAAACTGTGTGGTATTTTAGTGATACCTTACAAAACTGTGGTTATTTTAGTGAGCTCTTACAAAACTACGGGTATTTTAGTGAGATCTTACACAACTGCGGGTATTTTAGTGAGACCTTACAACCTGCGGGTATTTTAGTGAGACCTTAAAAAACTGCGGGTATTTTAGTGAGTTCTTACAAAACTGTGTGGTATTTTAGTGAGACCTTACAAATCTGCGGGTATTTTAGTGAGACCTTACAAATCTGCGGGTATTTTAGTGAGACCTTACAACCTGCGGGTATTTTAGTGAGACCTTACAACCTGCGGGTATTTTAGTGAGACCTTACAACCTGCGGGTATTTTAGTGAGAACTTACCAACTGCGGGTATTTTAGTGAGATCTTACACAACTGCGGGTATTTTAGTGAGACCTTACAACCTGCGGGTATTTTAGTGAGACCTTAAAAAACTGCGGGTATTTTAGTGAGTTCTTACAAAACTGTGTGGTATTTTAGTGAGACCTTACAAATCTGCGGGTATTTTAGTGAGACCTTACAAATCTGCGGGTATTTTAGTGATACCTTACAAAACTGCGGGTATATTTGGTATTATTTACTACAAAACGGGTTACAATAAAATAGCGGATGAGTTGGTGATATAAAGTTACACAACGGCGGGTATTTTAGTGAGACAAACTTATAACACGGCGGCTAATATAATGAGACAAACCAACAAAATACCGGATGAGTTATTGAGCTGATATAGCGTTGCAGGGTTTAATGAGAACAATAGAAATTTGTACGCTAGACAGGAATGTGAATTTAAATTTGCCCTGAAAGTCTACCAAGTTATTGAAAATACGAAGCATCCTATATTGTTACAATGTGTTAAGCTTAACAGGAATAGTCGTGTCTTTGTTTTGATAAGCTCATTCCACAGTGCACGTGTGAGGTTTTGTGTGCGAAGTATTAGTGAGCAAGTGGGTTATGGGGGTGTGTGGGGGTGAGCATTCAATTACCCGACCCAGCTAGGGCGTTTATGAACAATCCAACATGGGCGATAACTCCGCCGTTATCAGGTTACACAAGGGCGGGGTCGTGTAGTGTGACAAGCGGCCGCTCGGCTCTTTGACAATTTGAACCGAGGCTTTGTGTGTGCTGTTGACTAGTCGAGATAAGCTGAGACGTGCCAGCTATATTAGGGCATTGGTCAACAGGTCTTAGCTGACCACATCTTAGTTGTGTGGCTGGTCACATCTTAGTTGTGTGGCTGGTCACATCTTAGTTGTGTGGCTGGTCACATCTTAGTTGTGTGGCTGGTCACATCTTAGTTGTGTGGCTGGTCACATCTTAGTTGTGTGGCTGGTCACATCTCACATATGTGGGTGGTCTTGTCTTATACGTGGCTGGTCACACCTCAGATGTAACTGACCAACACAATATTTGACCCATTCCTCCATGTGCAGGTTACTTGGTCACATGGCGAGTCTGGCAACACTAGCGTCAAAATCAAGAACGACTATCTAGTAGCTAGAGATTTAAAACAGTAACAACATAACAACTTGAAACGTCACCATCTCTCCCTCACACCCAACAAATGAACACATAAAGCCTCCCAGATCCCACTCATCCCCCCACCGGTTGAATCCGCATCTAAAACCTCTCTTTCCCCAATTGAATCTGCAACTGAAAATCTCTACCCCCGTACAACTGAACCTGCATCTAAAACCTCTACACCTCCACCCCCAAGTGACCGTGCATTTAAAACCTCTACCTTCCCACCCCCAACTAAACCTGCAACTAAAACCTCTACACCCCACCCCACCCCACCCCCTGAACCTGCAATAAACACCCCCCAGCTCCGTGCCATGCAGTAACACGTCTACACGACCCGCATATTTGACCAAGTGACACGTCACGTCTATCTACAGCTGCTCACAGTTTCCGTTTCAACCAACACAGGCTAACTAACAGGCGGAAAACATTTTACATTGCTGTACCGTCTGATGATGATCGCACACCAATAAGTTCATTACATTTGTATCATTTGAATATTATCACACTTTGATGAATTCCGTCATCAGTAAACCCAAACACGAATATTAATATGAAAAAAAGGATATAATAAATATGATATACAACAGCGTACAACAACAATGCTATACACGTTACAGCTTTATATTAGAATTATTCTTAGATCGACATCGTATGGCAGGCAGCAACAGCCGGTTGTCCAAAAAATCTGTGAAGTTCAACTTGAGACACACTCCCCTACCCCGCAGACATTCAGTGGACTCATGTCTTCTCTGTCATGAAACATTCTAAAATGATCTCCCTTCAAAGATCTACATCAGAAGATCATCAAATGATCTTCCTGAAATAATCCTTCAACTCCAGCTCTTGAAATGCCGAAAGATTTCCTTCGTCAACGAGTCCGCAACAAGAGTCGACTCGAGATTTTACAACGTTGAGATATTCAGATATGCAAATTTTCAATGTTTATTTTTTGTAGCCAGACATCAACATGACAAAAGATTCTCCCCCCCCCCCCCCCCCCACCCCTCCCCGAGACACATTACGCTCAGTTGGATCAGGGAATCATCTTCAAATTGCAGACGGCCAGTACTTGAAACCACGTCTGAATTTCAACCAGGATCTGCATGGATTTATAAGCTTAACGGTATTGAATTTATGCTCGTCATCGGCAGCAATCAAGTGGGAGAAAATACGAGGGTAGTCATCGGCATAAATGTACGTTGATCGTGTTGTGTGATCTCAAGTCGATCGTCTTGTGTGATTTCACACTGATCTTCTCGTGTGATCTCACGTTGAAGTATTGTGTGATCTCACGTTGAAGTATTGTGTGATCTCACGTTGAAGTATTGTGTGATCTCACGTTGAAGTATTGTGTGATCTCACGTTGAAGTATTGTGTGATCTCAAGTCGATCGTCTTGTGTGATTTCACGATGAAGTCTCGTTAAAAGATCAGATACACAAGTTGTATCGTATCTTTGTTTATATAATATTTTGATGTATAGGCCACGTACACACCAAAAGCGTTATTTACACATTATGATGCAGTGGATACAAACACCAAGTAGTTGATGTTGTTTATGTTAACTGTAGTCAAATCTAACAAGAACCACTACTGTTAATTACATAAAGACGCCTGCATTTTAAAAATGTGGGTTTAATTTGAACTTCGTTGTTAATAAAAACAAAAACGATTGTTTATCAATAGCAACTTCCTTAGCGTCTTACTTTTATTTTGCACACAACATTGCTTGTGGAATTTTTCGTACGACAACTGCTTAAGGTATGGGGTGAAATTACCGTAACCCGCCCGACTCAGCACAAATGAGTACCGAGCATGGCGGCATCTCAGCCGTACAGGTGTGCCGTGTTACCTGGTGCTCACGTAAGGCAGCGACATGTCTAAAAATAGCAGGTAATTACAGAACACGTGACATTTGATGGAATGAGAAGTGAATACTTCACCTTACACTGTGAAGTGTGAATACCTCACCATGAAGGGTGACACCGTCCAGACAAAATTAGGACGTGTGTATCTCAGGGGGGGGGGGGTGACATTACCTCAGCGAAATGGTGGAGTACGTTGAACACATCTGATGCTGAGTTTGTACCAAGTTTAGGATAACACGGAGGAGCTAATTATAGTAACAGACATCGGATTTTTCATTCAAATATAAATACACAACAATATTTTTAGGACACATACATTTATGAAACAATATTTTAGTACAAAAATAACGCAAGGCAAAATATACCAGGACTAAAATATCACAGAACTAAAATATCTCAGGACCAAAATATCTCTCAGGGTCTCCTAACAATGGGCTAGTTTACAAATAGTACTAAGATAATCGTCAACTGGGGGCACGTTGAAGATTTGGATGTGTAGATTTTAGAACTGGGGTGTCAGATCGGGATGGGGGGGGGGAGGGTACGGAAGAGTCAGTTCTCGGTGGTGTTAGATCCGTGGGGTGACAGACCTCGGACTGACAGATCCGTGCTGACTTGACCGAGCTGTGTGTCGAGGGACCGACCTTTGTTCCGAGTAAATGCCGCTCTCATGTTGCAGCTAATGTCATTTGGACTGGATTATTTTGGTACAAAAAAAAAAAGTTAAACCCGGATCCTTATAAATATTAAATATGAATATCTCCCTAAATATTTCAGGTTCCCTGAGTGCAATGTAATCCCTCGCCAAAGCCTCGAAATAAACATTTTTTATTATTATTGCGGAAACATGTCAGCACCATATTTATCTCCCTTCTGTGTTGAAACACATTCTAGAATGGACGTTTGTTTTTATGCTTATTCACACTAGCACCCCAAAACTCCTCAAACACGCGCGGTTTTATCACGTGACTACCGGTGCCAGAGATGCACTGAAGACGGAACTAAATCATCGTCCGTCAACAAGCGCCGGTCTTTGTCCCACCGCCACACAAACTGCATCTCGCACGGTAACCGTTTCAATTGAACACAATTAGATAGCCGGCTGAGTCTGCATGCAATGACAATAACTGCTAAGTCTGAAAAAAAAAAAAAAAAAAAAAAAAAAAAAAAAAAAAACTTTCCATAAAGAAATGCCCCAAGTGGACGCCAGCCTCACCTTCTCATCATTTTAACCGTTTTCCAAGAAATGTTTTCGATTCCAGTTGTCGAGTTTACCTGGTGCACGAGCTTATCGAGTGTTCCAGCTGTCTGACCACTCGCCCAAGCCTCCATCAACACGGCAATCCTTACATCGTTATCCCCTCCCACGGCTCAACGTCCATCTCTCCATTCAGCCGGGCTTACCGTCTACAGCTAGGGGACACAACTACCAGCCTTGTCGGGGTGTATAGCCTCCCTTGTACGTCCCCTTTAATTGTTACGGCTAGAGATAACCTCGGCATCACATGGAAACAACATGGCCGACGGTGTGACGTATTCGCCTGACGCCATACCGGCACCACGGGGAGATAACGTGTGCGTTTATTTTTAGCTCAGACACAATTGGTATTTTATTATACAGGTAATTTACCTGTGGGACACGTTTTATTTCATGCAGGTATCTGATGCGCCTGCATGTGCAGATAATATTGGACGGTTAGGGAAATGGGAAAAAGGCATCGTTAAAAGCTTTTACAAAATTAGAAGAAGCGTCACTACATGAAGGACTGGATGTAAATAGAAATTAAAAAAAAATATTACATGCCTATGTCAAGGGAAGAAAAGGTAAAATGTAAACTGAAATAAGACATCGCACTTTCGAAAACGTAATCACATTTAAATATCTTGAAACTTTGATGTGCGAGAACAATGATCTATTAATAGAAATCAAGCAGAAATCAAAGAAATAATTTATGAAAGGAACATGGTTTAGTTCAGCAGCTAAAACATACTGAGAAATAAAAACTTAACTAGGAACACGAAACAAACAATGTATATCACAATATTCAGACACACATCAGATATGCCTCCACAGAAAAATTACAGACACAAACATATACACACATCACAGACACGCACACACACGTATGAACGAAACAGAGAGACCATAGACACGACAAAGGTCACCCCGTGTTTTATGTATCGCCCATTGGTCACATGACCATCACATTGGTGTAGTAGCCCTGTAGTGACCACCAGTTCCAGATAATGGGCTTTACAATGGCGCTGATTTTTCAAACCAGCCCGCGGTTACTGGCCGAGAGTGACAGGTCAAAAGGCACCGACGTGACAAGCGGAACAACTCACGGGCCCTCGACAGATCGCCAACAGACGGTGGATGCCATTAGCGGTGGATTAAACTTTAAAACATGAGGCCAGGAGCACAGTGCTAATATTTAGCACAGGCGATAAACACAGGCGGGCTTTATAGGTTGGTGTACTGGTAGTGGAGGGGTTCTTGTGCTGGTAGTGGAGGGGTCCTAGTGCTGGTAGTGGAGGGGTTCTTATACTGGTAGTGGAGGGGCTCTTATGCTGGTAGTGGAGGGGCTCAAATACTGGCAGTGGAGGGGTTTTTGTACTGGCAGTGGAGGGGTTTTTGTACTGGCAGTGGAGGGGTTTTTGTACTGGTAGTGGAGGGGTTCTTATACTGATAGTGGAGGGGTTATTATACTGGTAGTGGAGGGGTTCTTATACTGATAGTGGAGGGATTATTATACTGGTAGTGGAGGGGTTCTTATACTGGTAGTGGAGGGGTTCTTATACTGGTAGTGGAGGGGTCCTTGTGCTGGTAGTGTATGGGTTCTCATACCAGTAGGGTTCTCATGCTCGTAGTGGATGGGTTCTTATCTTGGTGGTCCTCAAAATGTTAGTGGAAGGGTCTTCATACTGGTAGTGTAGGGGGTTTTCATAATTGTAGTGTAGTGGTTTTCATATTGATATTGGAGTGGTTCTCGTACTGATATTGGAGTGGGTCTCATATATGGTAGTGGTGTGGTTCTTATATTGGTAGTGTAGGGGTTCTCATATTGGTACACGAGTGGTTCTCATACTGATATTGGAAAGCTTCTCATACTGGAATGGTTTTTATACTGGTAGTAAAGGGTGTTCTCATACTGATAGTCTTGGGGTTCTGATTTTGGTCACATACTGGTAGTGGAGGTTTTTTTTGTTCATCAAGGTCAATTATAAGTAGTGAAGTGGTTCTTATCAAATTTTCAACAGTCACAAATAGCTAAGTGTTTCCCATCATTTCCCAAATAGATAAATTTAATTTACAATACCACACTAAAAGTGGCCTTCGTAAGTAATAGAGGGTGAGTAATACTGAAGTACTTCATGAAGGGCAGGGGGTGAAGAGGATGGACAAAAGAAAAAAAAACAGAAAACAACTGTTGCAGCATTGTTGGTCGATGAATACCAGCACAAAACTCGACTGAGTGATAAAAAAATTGTATTTTCCAGCTTTAGATTCTCGTATATTTAATTTGGTATCCACAGATGTTGCTGATCAATAACTGTAGACATGTGTATCATTTGGTGTAGTCACATACCACGTAGGACTTCAGTGATGGTATGGGTGGACGTATGTGTCATTGGGTACAGTCATCTGAAGGAATGCTCGTTCATACAGGCAACCACTGAGGTCTATGTGGATCCCATCTAGAAATATTAGTATTGTAATTTATGTCAATTTTCGTTTCTAGGGTGAGGTTGTGTTGGTACCAAAGCTACACGGGGTGTTTTGGTAGTAAGGCTACACGAGGGTGTGTAGGATGCTATACGAGGGTGTGTGGGATGCTACACTAGGGTGTGTTGGGGATTACACGAGGGTGTGTTGGGGATTACACGAGGGTGTGTAGGATGCTACACTAGGGTGTGTTGGGGATTACACGAGGGTGTGTTGGGGATTACACGAGGGTGTGTAGGATGCTACACTGTGTTGGGGATTACACGAGGGTGTGTAGGATGCTACACGAGTGTGTGTTGGGGATTACACGAGGGTGTGTTGGGGATTACACGAGGGTGTGTAGGATGCTACACGAGTGTGTGTTGGGGATTACACGAGGGTGTGTTGGGGATTACACGAGGGTGTGTAGGATGCTACACTAGGGTGTGTTGGGGATTACACGAGGGTGTGTAGGATGCTACACGAGTGTGTGTTGGGGATTACACGAGGGTGTGTTGGGGATTACACGAGGGTGTGTAGGATGCTACACGAGGGTGTGTTGGGGATTACACGAGGGTGTGTTGGGGATTACACGAGGGTGTGTAGGATGCTACACTGTGTTGGGGATTACACGAGGGTGTGTAGGATGCTACACGAGGGTGTGTTGGGGATTACACGAGGGTGTGTTGGGGATTACACGAGGGTGTGTTGGGGATTACACGAGGGTGTGTAGGATGCTACACGAGGGTGTGTTGGGGATTACACGAGGGTGTGTAGGATGCTACACGAGGGTGTGTTGGGGATTACACGAGGGTGTGTTGGGGATTACACGAGGGTGTGTTGGGGATTACACGAGGGTGTGTAGGATGCTACACGAGGGTGTGTTGGGGATTACACGAGGGTGTGTAGGATGCTACACGAGGGTGTGTTAGGGATTACACGAGGGTGTGTTGGGGATTACACGAGGGTGTGTTGGGGATTACACGAGGGTGTGTTGGGGATTACACGAGGGTGTGTTGGGGATTACACTAGGGTGTGTTGGGGATTACACGAGGGTGTGTAGGATGCTACACGAGGGTGTGTTGGGGATTACACGAGGGTGTGTTGGGGATTACACGAGGGTGTGTTGGGGATTACACGAGGGTGTGTTGGGGATTACACGAGGGTGTGTTGGGGATTACACGAGGGTGTGTTGGGGATTACACGAGGGTGTGTAGGATGCTATACGAGGGTGTGTGGGATGCTACACTAGGGTGTGTTGGGGATTACACGAGGGTGTGTAGGATGCTACACTAGGGTGTGTTGGGGATTACACGAGGGTGTGTAGGATGCTACACTGTGTTGGGGATTACACGAGGGTGTGTTGGGGATTACACGAGGGTGTGTAGGATGCTACACTGTGTTGGGGATTACACGAGGGTGTGTTGGGGATTACACGAGGGTGTGTAGGATGCTACACTAGGGTGTGTTGGGGATTACACGAGGGTGTGTTGGGGATTACACGAGGGTGTGTTGGGGATTACACGAGGGTGTGTAGGATGCTACACTGTGTTGGGGATTACACGAGGGTGTGTTGGGGATTACACGAGGGTGTGTAGGATGCTACACTAGGGTGTGTTGGGGATTAAACGAGGGTGTGTTGGAGATTACACGAGGGTGTGTTGGGGATTACACGAGGGTGTGTTGGAGGCTAATCTAGGTTGTGTTGGAGGCTACACGAGGGTGTGTTGTCGACAACACGAGAGTATGTTGGAGGCCACACCTAGGTATGTTGCGGTACCGATGCTACCACACTGCCGAGGAAATCTGATATCCCGGGTGTCAGACAGACCTCGCTAGTTGGACCGCCCCGGGCTGACCGAGCCCCATATAATGTGTTTTGGACAAAAAGGTCAGTATAAATATTTTGCCATGTCTGGCATCCAGTTTAATGTATCCGGAGGGGGGTGGTGTGGTGTGAATTAGGGTGGTGGTGGTGGGGGGAGAGGGAATGGTTGTCTGGGAATATTAGCCTCCGGCATCTGTTTTTTTTTTTCCGTTTCCCCAACACAACGCCGGAGCGGTAAATTGGTAGAAAATATCATCAAGGTTAAGAACTCTAAGGAGCAGGAGCGTCTGTTGGAGACAATTATAGTTACCGTCGAAATAATGGGAAATTTCATCGGGAACATCAATATAACATGGGGAAATCATCAACGGGAACATCAATATAACATCAGGAAAATAACATCGGAAATTGAATATAATATCTGGGAAAATACCATTGGTAATAGCAATACATCAGGAATAACAGTATAAAATAAGTGAAATACCATCAAGAATATGAATATAACATACAGGAAAGACCTTCGGGAAAATCAATATGATATCCAAGATATACCATCGGGAATAACAATTAAACCGGGACATACCACCGAAAACAATAGTTTAGTATGAAAAAATATTACCACAACTACTTTCAGAGACACGGAGAAATGTTGTTCTTTACCGACCCAGATAGATCTAGAGTAGACTGTATGACAGACGATGCACCATGCCCGGAGAGATTCTGTCTGCGACCACCGCTACACCTGTCCCACCTGTTACCCGTGCAGGTGATTGACTCCACCGTCTGGCCGGTCCATTAAGTTACTGCTACAACACGGGAACATCTCGGGCAGGTAAAAGGTCAGCCATTTCACAGGTGAAACCACGTAACACGCCCAAGTCAAAACAGGGACACAACACAAAAATGCAATAAATATTTAGCGTGAGTAATTTTATATGTCGACTAGATTAATCAGCACCCCCCCCCCCCACATGACCTTCACCTTCAGACGTAGCGGAAGTTGCCAGGTATTTCTTTACTGTGGGTTTCACTAAAAAATAATTCCGCCATGAGTAAGAAAGGCTGGGCTTTTGTGTAATGTAACACAACGGTCTCATATTTTGACGAAATGTTAATGGTAGTCTACACAACTGGGGAATCAAACTAAGTGGAGCTTAACACAAGTAGACAGTAGAAGTAGACCAAAAATATAATCAGAATTTTTATTAAATTTTTTTTTTCAAAATATCTAAAAATGTTTATGGGGTTATATAAGCTACTGGTTGATACAAGAAACTATAGATAACCACCTTACAACATACAATCATATACTCACATTGTACCACATACCATCTGCTTACATAGCACATCCAACCATCACCATCTGCTTACATAGCACATCCAACCATCACCATCTGCTTACATAGCACATCCAAACGTTTTACAACAGTCAGCAAAACGTGGCCTGTGTTAAAAACTTTCGCCGCAGAAAAAAAAAATCTCGCGAAAGATAGCCTCCCATTGTACACACTTGCACATCGGGTTTTATCATTTAATGGCCTCCACACGAACCTCTTCTTACGTCGGTCCAAACCAACAGATAAGGTCACTCCCCTCCCAGACCACCCCCCATCCCCACCCCCGTTTCCGGCTAGATATGGCTTGTGTTACTCTCGATATCACTCCTTCCCATGTCGTCGCCGCGAATCTATGTCTGTCTACGACAGAAATCGATAACTGCCATCGATATTTTAACTCCATTTATCATCGGTTAGCTGGTTATTCTGACAGTCCGACAACCAAGCCATATTTTGGATGTGAGGGGAATAGTGTGGGAGTAATGTGGGGGGGGGGGTGGGGGAGGTGAAAGCTAAAACTCGGGCAAGGCTCGTACCTCACTTATCAGCACATTGTGACGTCTGCAGATAGCCATATAACAAAGACTGGGGTTTTTAGTCTCAGTTCCCCGCCCTCGGCAAATATGATGGGAACAAAAACACAACAACATGGGAAAAAGGGGTTAATATTTTTTTATAAAACCCCGGGCATAGAAGGGTTAACGTGTTGTGTGCATGACATTGACATGTGGTAGGTCAAAAGAGTGGGACAGTGTAATAAAAAAGTTTTGCTATATCTGCATAGATATGTGATACAGCACAAAACAGTTTTTTACTACGTACATAGACTTTGTAGAGGAATGATAGGCTCTCCTTCGGGATAAATTTAAAAAATGGATTTTAAAAAAACTAGTAAAAGCTTTCAGCTGTAATAAAAAGAAAACATGGATGTAGCATTCCGCGCATGTTTAGGCGGTGCTGCGGTGAATGTATTAATTGTAATGTGGCGTGTTGATGAAAGAACAAGCTGATTCATTTTAAACAACATTATTATCACTTTGAAGTTGTTTTATGAAAGTAATATTGAAGAAAAATGTTGTATAATAAAGGTATAAAGGTTTGTATAATGTATTTATTTACAAAGAGAAACATGGAACATGAAAGTAAATGTATGATGTGTTAACGATCGTTTCTATCCTTTATACAAAATGTAGTCAACAGCCTACTTTAATGGGACATTGTTTAGAGCTTACTGTGTTAGGAGTTATTTGCACTTGGCTTTTTTTTAAAAAAACGTATGCGGTTTAAGGAGTTATCTGCCCTTTACCAGAGTCCCGAGAAAGTTCAGAAAAAAAAATCTTGCAGCATTGTTACAATCACAAAGGGATCTAAGTAATAAAGATTAGGAGCTTTTTAACGTGAGCCTTGTGTCGGAAGTCCCATAAAAATTGTTGCCTAGTCGGTATAACTATATAACTGAACAGTTGAATCCAACTTAAGTTTATTCTGCCACACTGTAACAGGGCAAAGGTTAAACCAGTCAGGGTTTAGCGGGGTTTAACTAATGTGTAAATTAATTAAATTACTTTCAGGTTCAGACAATTAGACCGGACAACACCACACCCCCTCCCCCGGCCGACTAATTATCACAAATTAATTGTGGCAACAGGGCCGGCGACAATTATCGCGTGATTAGATAAATTAGGCCTAATGTGGATGGGAGGGAAAAAAATGTCTTTCTTGATGTGAAATCTTGTTTAAAGCTTGACGCTGGTGGGGTGGGGAATGGGGGTGGGGGAATTAGACCATCATTAGACCAGAGAAACTATCATTAGACCATAAAACGATTATTAGACCAGATAAATTATTTTATTATTAGACCCGTAAGTCTCGAGTTCGAGTAGACCGTCCCAGAGTCCACCCAACTCTGATGGGTACCTAACTCAAGTTAGGGAAAGTAAAAGCGGCTGGGCATAGTGCTGACCACACTATCTCTTCATATGCTGAGGTCACAGAAACAAGTGAACTCTACTTCACTTGCCCCATAGACCGCCAGGTTTGAAAGGGAAACTTTTTAGACCAGCGAAATTATCATTAGACCAGATTAATAATTATTACACCATAGAAACTAGACAGCACATTCCATCATGAAAACTGAAACTAGACCCAAATTAGCGCATTTGTTAAATCAAGGAAAGAAGTCGACAATTAATTAGGCCACACTAGCTCACCAGCTGATGAGACAGGGATGTCCTATATGAGACAATATAGGCCATGGCCTACATGCCGACACAAGTATGTTAAAGATTTTCTGGGCTCCATTTTATTTCTGCGTAGATACAAACGTCTAGACAGAAATCAATACAGCACTTGGTAATGCCCCTTGCTTAATATACTTATGCTGAAATATGCCGGTAAATAGTCAATATTGCAATTTCAAACGCTTATAGGATTCAAGAATTAAAACACATAGATAGCAACTAATATAGCTTTGCAAAATGAAATAGTATATATTATCGAAAAGGGGGTAGGGTGGCCATTATTATTATATTTAGATGGGGGGTCTTCTCAACGTGTTATATACAACGAGCCGGCCCGCGGCATAACATACGCCGCTATTTAGTTGTTTTTTCTACTTTTCAGTAATTCATAATTTGTGAATTCGACAGTACCAACGCTGCCACTGAAAATATTTCTTTAAAACACTATAAGTAGCTCGTTAAGGACCATAACCCCCCCCCCCCTACTTTTAAAATCGTTGGCTCTGTAAACATTTTGAGTGAACACAGCTCACTAAAACCATGAAGGGGTGGGGAGGTAGGGAGCGCGTTTACAGCTTGTTTTCTAGGCGCGTTTGCAGCTTGTTTTCTAGCGGCTCCCAGAAGAGAATTATATAGATCTATATAGATTTTACTTGAAGTATTTTATAAAAATTATGCAACTCAGATTAGCTGGATGAATAAGCTAACACCATTAGATCTAACACAGCACAATGTATTACTGTTGTTTTAAATGAATATGCTGCACGTTTTTCTCCATCTTAACTGGTGAGAAAGTTCTAAAAAATTGTATATTACTATTACAGTGTGTAGTTTATAAAGCAGTATAGAGAAACATCAAATATATCATTCTTATGTAAAAAAAAAATGCTTACGATTCCTATATAACCCAGCATCTCTAGTCACAACAAGCCGATATTTGAATGTGTGTAAACACGTGTAATGTGTCAATACTAGCGCCATTAACCCTTACACGTCCGCAACTCATCAAATTTGTGTAATCTACCGCAGGCATGGACTTTGACCTCGTGGAATGAAAAAAAAATACAAGGCAAGAAACACGACACGCTGCCTACGGCCAGGTCAATTCACGGTGTCAGATCTAACCTAAATAAAGAAGATCGCGTTCCTTTGGCCTAGAATTCAGACCGTCCTTCGGACAATTTTTTTAACACGGACCGTTTAAGACACGAGTCAAGATTTTCTCATTATTTAAATAAACTACCCTTTAAAAAAAAATATAAGAGTACTTACTCTGACAAACATTTGAGAACTTGAGATTAATTTATGCCCTCTTCACCGTCTCCCGACTTCTCAAATCCAGATATATAAACGGTATGGAAATTTTAGAGACACTTACTCGCGGAGAAATCAGGGAGGAGGGGAGCTGGGTGGAGCAGCGAACGTGCCAATCAATAAATGCTGACAGAATTGTAATTTAGTAAGTTCAGCGTTTTGTAACGCTGGTCTGATTTCATGTGATGGTGTTATACAACACGGTGGGCATGTATCGCACCCCCCACCGCTTCATGTGATGGTGTTATATAACACGATGGGCATGTATCGCACCCCCCCCCCCCACCCCACATGATGTGTTATATAACACGCTGGGCATGTATTTCTCCCCTTTCACCTGATGATGTACTGTAACAGTGGACGTATATCCCACGTCCCTTAGCACACGATAGTGTTACATGATAATGAAGAAGCCACGTATTCCACTGTCCACCACTATACAGTGTATGCTATTATGTGAGGTGTTGTTACTGTAATCGATCATTTTGCTGTTAGCTATTTAGAGCGGCCGATAGCTTGGTTATAGCGGCCAATCGCTGGACTGGACTCCATATTAGCGTGGTCACTATTTGGTCATGTAGGCCTTCTATGTTAAATGGCCCTCACCAGACGTATTCTATGTTTGAGTGGTCATTTACTGGTCATTAGTTTACGTTGCTATTTACTAGAGACACACATTACATGGTCCTTTACTGGACATACAACATTACAGTGATCATTTACTGGACATACACCATTACAGTGATCCTTTACTGGACATATAATTTTACAGTGATCATTTACTGGACAAATAATAGAGTGGTCATTTAATTATTTCAGGCTACAGTTCTCATCTCATGAACTAAACTAGTTGGTGAGTTCAATTTCTCACTCTTGTTTATTAGTGGTCAAGTTTATCCAGCCTAACACTCTCACACTATGACTCGCACGGGTCGATATGTAAGAGGCACCCCATAACCCAGACCCGCCCTAGCCCATCACCTCGACCAGTCCTAGCCCATAACCCAGAACTGTCCCCAATTTCCTGCCCAAATTATGAAACGATCAGTGGAAGAGAGTGAATGGCAGGACGAAATAACGGCTTTAAGCAACGATAGATTCAATGGAGAAAACTCCGTGCCGCGAGAAACTGGGTCAGTGGGACAAGATGGCCGCCAATACAAACACGCCCAGAAGAAGAGGGACAGGAACACGGTTCGATAACTTATTTATAATTCATTAACCAACCCTCTCGGAGAAGCTCATTAAAGGTGTTGTTGTATGCTAATGACCCTGACCCTTGTGTTTGCGTATTTACGATACTTCTCATACCTGGTTTTATGAATTGTATTCCCAATACTCTACCCCTGGATTTATTTACTATCCGTAAATAAGCCACCAACTGTTACACTAAATTTTCTGACACCCATTGTTAATCTATTCTAATTATTGTGACCATATTTTTATTTATTTTAATATTCCGACCAGCGTTTTTATTTAATAGCAATACTTCATACCCCTGTAATAACATAACACGTGACCCTGATCTTACATAAGCTTAACACATCCAACCGTTCAGTTAAAATATTCACTACTAACCAGACCGTAGTAGAAGAATGAAAGAATGTTAAACAGTTTTTTCTCCTTCCATAGAGCACTCGGCCCCTACCTCACCCCCCACCCCCCTCGGCCGCCTCTCGGTGAGTAATGACACTGGCAGTCATTTCCTCGGGGCCACTTTAGTAACATTATCTTAAGTGACGTCCGCCCGGGAGGGTCGCACGAGACAGTATATTATGTCACGGTAGACTGACAGGTAAAAAAAAAAGGGAGGGAGGGAGGGAGGAGAGGGTAGGAGGAGAGAGGGATGATGTTGGGAAATCCCAGAGAAGAAAGGTCGGGTCTGATGAAACTGGCGAGGCTAAAAACGGTTCCACCAAGTCGAGCCCCTTACAGTGCTACGGCGCTTGGATTAAGATAGCAGAAAAATAAACAAACACATTTTTGGTGAGGCCGCCGTGATAGATGGCACAATCTCAGGGTTTTCCCCGATAAAAATGTCGGTGTACATATTTTCAAAATAAACACACATTTACAAGGGAAACTAATCTTACCTGTTGTTTAATGCGGACAGGTAAGTCACAGCGGGAGCAGGTACCTGTGAAGTAGAAGTAATTAGCATAATTAAAGGTATAGGTAAGGTGGAGTAGTTAAACAAGGGCAAGGCGGCATGTGGTTTATATTGTTCATGGCTTGACGTTAATGAATCATTAATGAGCGAAACATAAGGGCCCCACTTCTAAACAAAACATCAACGCCATGTAATCATTTAACAGGCCATAAAACTCAACTAATAAAACAACGCATGGAGCGTGGGACACTCGTAAATCAATCATAAATCGATCCGTTCAAACAAAACACTGCCAGGCGGCTCATCGATACTGATTTACACTAACCTCCCCATCGAAACTGTCATTAGTATCACTGAGCCGATGGGGGAGAGGGAAATTAACTTGCCACACGGCCAGCTGGTGATCATAAATTAGGGCCCTCGTTCAACTCACGCTCTACCCACCCTCGACCGTCAGCTCAATGTTTGTTTACCAAATCTAAGACCATGCGTAACCCGTGCATGAGTCACACGGTGCCATAAATCAAACATGGCATACAATATCAGAGCCGTTGACTGCAAAAATAAAGCCATGATTCGAATTACAAGAAAAAAACATTTCGATATGTGATAGCACTTGTAATACCTTCGGGATAATTACATCCCGGGGTGATGGACTGAGCACTGTTTTCAATCTAATGTTTCTCGTTCAACACGCTTAGGTATCCTTGAGGGGTATCAATATCGTTGAGAAATGGGCCAACGCAGTATATGGATAAAACAACCGGGCACTCACTAAAAGAACTGTATAACAACTGGACACTCACTATAAGAACTGTATAACAACTGGACGCTCAATAAAAGAACTGTATAACAACTGGACACTCACTAAAAGAACTGTAATAAAACTTTACACTCACTTAACGAACTGTGAAACAACTTGACACTCACTAAAAGAACTGTATAAAAACTTTACACTCACTAAAAGAACTGTATAAAAACTTTACACTCACTAAAAGAACTGTATAAAAACTTTACACTCACTTAACGAACTGTGAAACAACTTGACATTCACTAAAAGACCTTTATAACACCCGGATACTCACAAACAGAAATGTAAAACACCCCGACACATACTAATAGAAATGTAGAAGAACTGGACACTCACTAAAAGAACTGTAAACCACCCGGACACTCCCTAAAAGAACTGTATATCAACTGGACACTCAAGAAACGAACTGTATAACACCCGGACACTCACCAATAGAAATGTAGAAGAACTGGACACTCACTAAAAGAAGTGTATTACAACTAGACACTCACTTAACGAACTATATCAACTGGACACTCACTAAAAGAACTGTATATCAACTGGACACTCACTAAACGAACTAACCACGTTATGTGTGATCAGCTAGCGCCTCTCCCACCATGGGCCAATCCATGATCGGTCAATAATTACACACACGTAAAAAAAAGTCTTGCATAAGAATTATTGATTTGAGTGTAACGGATGTGTTAGCTCCCCCCCCCTCCCCCACAACATGATTTCCCATTGGCGATCAGAAACGAGGGTGGATCAACAACCCCCCCCCCCTTTGATGGCGCCTCGTTCACTATAAAACAGCGGGGAAACCCGACATGACAAATAAAGATACTACTGTAATTACAACAGACTACTGCGTCAAGTTTGGGTTATTCCGAAAGTACGTTATTGCAACTATTACTAATACACACAAGTGATTTATTTCCGAACAAAGAGGTTTTTTTAAGCACTCAAAATAAAAATCTTGAAAAACCAAATTTCCATTTTTTTATCGTACACAAGTGGCATGCAAAGTGGTACAGGGCCATTGTTTGCAAAGTTAAAGATGGAAATATTTGGATAGCGTTTTTATAACAGCCCCATCTTAAATATGCCGTACTCGGGTTTTAGCGACAGGAAGGGGAGGGGGAGGGGGGAATCCGTTTGTTTTAAACCTAATGTAGCGTATATCATTCCTGGAGAAATCCAGTCGGGATGTATTCAATTAATAATGCTGTCAAATTAAATAAAAGATGAACAATTTTATGGCTTGAACATTAAAAAAGATTTACTGTGTTTTACTGCTCTCCTTATCAAAGGACAAATAATTATTTTTTTTTTATCGGGGGATGCGAAGTCTCTTTTTATCATAGCCAGGTAAAAAAAAATACCATTACAAAAAAAAACTAAGATGAAAGATAAAATTAAGCCTTTCCTCCTTTACAATGGGCCCTCCCGTCTCTCCAGTGCCCAGCCCCCCCCCCCCCCCCCACCAGTCACACAAACCCTAAGGACCATCAGTACCGCAAAGATGTAGGTTGATAATACTTCAAAGGGAATTCGATAAGTACATAGTGATACAAGATAACGCTATCTTCTATACCGTTGTGGATTACTTGAGCGATAAGAGGTCAAGTGGAAGAATTCAGTCCAGGACTAAGGTTTTCGTACCACTGAGGTGTACAGTGTAATGGCAGGGTGCTTGACCGGTGGTCAGTATACAACGTGAGGGGGCAGGGGTGGTCGGTACACAGAGTCTGTCAAACCTGTGTGGTCAGTACACAGCGTCATGACAGACTGTCTGAGAAGTGGTCAGCTAGCTAACCTGACATACGCGAACTGCTGACAGGCACACTAAGCGGTGATGATAGGCATCAACAGCAATATCGTCTTACACTCAACCTTTTAACTGACCACACAGGTTCAACAGTTAACACAGGTCTAACAGTTAAGTGACCACCTGGTATAAATGTTAACTGACCGCACAGGCCCAAAAGTTAACTGACCACACAGACCCATCAGTTAGCACAGGTTTAACAGCACAGGCCTAACAGTTAACACAGTTCTAACAGTTAACTGACCACACAGGTCCAACCGTTAACTGACCACACAGGTCCAACCGTTAACTGACCACACAGGTCCAACCGTTAACTGACCACACAGGTCCAACAGTTAACTGACCACACAGGCCCAACAGTTAACACAGTTCTAACAGTTAACTGACCACACAGGTCCAACAGTTAACTGACCACACAGGTCCAACAGTTAACTGACCACACAGGCCCAACAGCTAACACAGTTCTAACAGTTAACTGACCACACAGGTCCAACCGTTAACTGACCACACAGGTCCAACAGTTAACTGACCACACAGGCGCAACAGTTCTAACAGTTAACTGACCACACTGGTCCAACATTTAACTGACCACATAGTCATGATTTATTCTATGTAGGTCTACACACATAGCCAAGTAAATATCAGTTCTTAGCAAGAAAGTCAATTAGGTTTACCTTTCACAGCTTTTAATTACTCCAGGGTTTAATTACTTCCAGATAGAATCAGGTGTACACATGTAATTAGTCCCCAACTAATGAACCACACAGTGCGAATAACTGCGACAATCTGTTCCTCAAAGTGATTTGTTCCACAGCACAAGTTTGATAAACACCGCTGTTGGTGGCGCGGTACTTGAATATCGTTAACTGGCCGTACACCGCCGGCTATACGGAGTCAAGCAGATCTATGTGTTCGTGCTCGCCAGGCTAGGCGGAGATCCATTGACGTTGGTCGTATCCGCACACCTTTACTGTTATCTCAAACCACAAAACGTAAGACGGGAGAAAAAAAAATCACACACGACTTTCACGTCTGAAACTGTGTCAAGGACAATAGAACGTTAGATTGATCTGGCACTTGTACACGCCGGCCCTCGGTAAACGTGGGCTGATGGGACAACACGGGCCTCGACACGTCGCCTCGCGCTGCTCGCGTTCATCAAAGCTGTAACGTACTCTCGTGCACTACAGACACTAGACCTACTCTCGTCTTAAGTTACAGAAACTAACCGTCCCTCTCGTCTACCAAATTCTCTCCTCAGACCTCGCCGTACTCTCGAATACCAAAATTTCCCCGCAGACCTGTCCTAACTCTCGTTTGCCAAAATTTCTCATCAGGCCTCGCCTTACTCTCGTCTACCAACATTTCTCATCAGACCTGTCCTTACTCTCGTCTACCAAAATATATCCTCAGACCTCGCCTTACTTTCGTCTACCAAAACGCCTGGCCAGACTTGCCGCTGAAATTCGAAACAAATTGGAACCAGAAGGCCGTGATCCTAGCCTCGTTTAAAAAACATTAGCAGCTTCTCAGAGGTTCGCTTAACGCCTCGACTCCCACTGTCTAAACAACAACAAATACCTCTTTAACGTACTAATACACACTTTCAATAACGGTGATACTTATACACGCAGACTAAGTTGGATTCGAATACCTTATTGGTCCGCAATTATCACCTTCGAGTACGTCAATTAATCGTAACGCAGTACGGCACGTGCATATGGACGCGGTGGCCATACGGCACTAAGTAGCCATTAAGTACCCGCGTGAGCATGTCTGCTGACAGCTTCCCACAGAGGCGTTTAGCTCGGTACAAGGTATAAGCCACGGAGGCGTTTAGCTCGGTACAAGGTATAAGCCACAGAGGCATTTAGCTCGGTACAAGGTATAAGCCACAGAGGCGTTTAGCTCGGTACAAGGTATAAGCCACAGAGGCATTTAGCTCGGTACAAGGTATAAGTCACAGAGGCATTTAGCTCGGTACAAGGTATAAGCCACAGAGGCGTTTAGCTCGGTACAAGGTATAAGCCACAGAGGCATTTAGCTCGGTACAAGGTATAAGCCACAGAGGCGTTTAGCTCGGTACAAGGTATAAGCCACAGAGGCATTTAGCTCGGTACAAGGTATAAGCCACAGAGGCGTTTAGCTCGGTACAAGGTATAAGCCACAGAGGCGTTTAGCTCGGTACAAGGTATAAGCCACGGTGGCGTTTAGCTCGGTACAAGGTATAAGCCACGGTGGCGTTTAACTCGGTACAAGGTATAAGCCACAGAGGCATTTAACTCGGTACAAGGTACAAGCCACAGAGGCATTTAACTCGGTACAGGGTATAAGCCACAGAGGCATTTAGCTCGGTACAAGGTATAAGCCACAGAGGCATTTAGCTCGGTACAAGGTATAAGCCACAGAGGCGTTTAGCTCGGCACAAGGTATAAGCCACAGAGGCGTTTACCTCGGTACAAGGTATAAGCCACAGAGACATTTAACTCGGTACAAGGTATAAGCCACAGAGGCATTTAACTCGGTACAAGGTATAAGCCACAGAGGCGTTTAGCTCGGTACAAGGTATAAGCCACAGAGGCATTTAGCTCGGTACAAGGTATAAGCCACAGAGGCGTTTAGCTCGGCACAAGGTATAAGCCACAGAGGCGTTTACCTCGGTACAAGGTATAAGCCACAGAGACATTTAGCTCGGTACAAGGTATAAGCCACAGAGGCGTTTACCTCGGTACAAGGTATAAGCCACAGAGGCATTTAGCTCGGTACAGGGTATAAGCCACAGAGGCATTTAGCTCGGTACAAGGTATAAGCCACAGAGGCATTTAGCTCGGTACAAGGTATAAGCCACAGAGGCATTTAGCTCGGTACAAGGTATAAGCCACAGAGGCGTTTAGCTCGGTACAAGGTATAAGCCACAGAGGCATTTAGCTCGGTACAAGGTATAAGCCACTACAGTCCTGTTTTAACATGTACAAAAGTCATATAAAAAATCAACAACTGCCACTTGCATGTGCCAGGTGCGACACATTTCAGCCAACTGCATAAATGGCAGGTGAATTATGGCCACTTGAAAACACAAAACAACTGACCATTAATTTGACGCTAAAAAAATTCTCGAGGGTTTTTACTCCCAGCGTGTTATTATTTTTTTTATTGCTTGGCGTCGCTCGGGGGAGGGCAAACAGCATTAACCTGGGGATCACGGCGACCAGGGCTCATGGGCTCACGAGTAGGGCTCATGGGGCTCAAGGGGAGGGCTCAAGAGAATGGCTCACGAGTGGTGCTCACACAAGGGTGGGTAAGGCTCACGACTAAGGCATTCTGAGAGGGCTCACAAATGGGTCTCACGAGTAAGGCTCACTAGGATAAATCTGGCACATGCAAGGAAGCGCCAGTCCACCCTATCTACGGTGACAGAGCGACCACTAGTGACCAAATGTCCACCCTATCTGTGGTGACTAAGGGTGACCACAAGTGACCAAATGTCCACCCTGTTTGTTGTGACTAAGGATGTCCACTAGTGACCAAATGTGCAGAATTAATATTTTTTTTTTCACTAAAAAGAATAAATGATATTCACCAAAATATGTAAATTCAAACTTTAGCTCGACATACAATATGGCAGAACAATTAATTAATAAAATAAATAATAACTACCATTTTATTGTAGTATTAAATTATACATCTAATTTAAAACTATTTTAACCCAAAAATTGATCGTTTTAAATAAATAAATGTTCATTACAATTCTTTATTTTGTTAAGAGGTCGAGGTTTTCCCAGTGATGAATGTATTAGTTTAAAAAACTGTCAAAAGGAATATATTCTTTTTGAGAATGAGCAAAAAAAAAAAATCTTGCCTTTTATGAACAGAATATAAAAAAAATCATATATCGAATTTTGGGCGGACAAAAACAGAATAGTGCCCCAAGTAATCATTGATGGAGTTTTTTTTTCCCCAGTGATTTTATGGCTGGTAATTGAGGATAATTATAGGGGACGTTAGCGGGGTGGGGGTCCAAAGCGGGGGGGGGGAGGGGGGGGGGTAATGATGGGGGTGGTGACAAGCAAGTGGTTGCTGAAGGTGAAGGGTTGGATATCTTGCAACTATGGCTTGCTTGTAACACAAAATATGGTTTACGATTCACAAATTAGTGGGTTTGGGGAGGGTGTTGTGGATGAAATGAGGGTTAAAGGTTAAAGGTTACACACATAAGACAAACCCACACAGAGATGTGTGTAGCTGTGGAGCTAATTTTAGGCCTTGAATGAGCCGAGTTTGAACTTTATCTTGTCATTTACTCCTCAATTAATTAAACCACTTGTCCGTTATCTATTCCTTGACAAACACAATTAGGCAGATAATTAAAAAACGCTTTCCCACACAGGCCAAAGGTCAAAGTTGAAGAGGTCAAAATGAAGCACAATTTAAGTAATTTTTCGATTTCCTTTTCTTTCCTCGATCTTTTTTTAACTCTCACAAAAAACGAACCCACACACTGATCACTGTAAACACACACATGTACACACACCCACACATATTTATTTCATACAGTTAGGCCTAAACTAGGCCTAACATTTTTACACCAAGGCGAAATGTCACACAAAGGGAGGCTACTCTTAAATGCTTTAATATAAATACCATTCCGACTATTACAAAGTTAGACAACCCAGTTCCAATAACAGTATGGATTCCGTTCTAAACCAACAAGTTGAGCAAATATATGCGGCTGCTAATGTCAATAGATTACCGTACACACTACTGAAGGTGTTGGTAACGTTTCGCCACAATGTCACCATCTGTTTAAATTCTCGTCTAAGTCAACTTCGCTACACAAAAGGAATTTTCCGTTTTTTTTACGTGTCTACAAAAAACTGAAAACTTATGAGGCCTGAGGTCAGCTAATGGTGAGTTATGGTCAAGATGTCGGACTAGATCAGCTAATGGAGGCCTAACGGTCGAGGGGTCAGGGAACAGCACAGGTGTTGCCGTCGTTAGCGTGTCCAGTCGGGCAGGTAGTAAATCCTACACGGCTGGCCATGTCGGGCCGACACTATTTATTGTGGGAGGGTTGGAGAAGAATGTTCTGGGCGTGCTGCTGCCCACATTAACCAACGGTGGGGAATGGGAAGTTGTTTCTCATACAGTAAGCCTACACCGGGGTCCTGTTCACATTAAAACTAAACAGTAAACGTCGGCCAAATAAAAGCTAATGAATTTAAAACACTGAAATGAGACGTTTTCTTATTTGTTTTCAACACATTAAAAAAAGGAGAGCTATGTACTACACTTGTCAGCAACACAAGCAGTGTTTCTTCCAGACTTTTTTCTCGGGGGGGGGGGGGGGGCGGACACTTAGTAAAAGTATATGTTTACTATATAAATTCCATCTCGTTCGGTGGGGGTTGGGGCGGTAGAGTTGGCTGGAAGAAAGTCTGAACACAAGACTTTCCATGGTCGCTATACTTAACAGGGTTGTTTCCTGGTCGGCTAAATGAGTTCAGGGCTGTCCGCTTGTCAGCCCCACCATATATTTTGTAGCGATGGGATGTTTTACTCTTTTTTTTTTCTACAGTGATTCACATCTCAACAACCTGTGCCTTTGATGTTTGTAACGTAACTAACCCCCTCCCAGCGAGCCCATCCCCCCCTTCCCCGAGTGTAACAATATGCATCCTTGTGGTGCAGCCTGCCCATGACGTCACGAAAAGACAAGGTGTTCTGTCTCAAGGTGTTATTCTACCTGTCACACGTGCGCCCCTACCTGCCACAGGTGGGTTGTATTTCCCCCAGACTTGCCCGTGGAACCCAGGAAGGAAACGGCGATAAGACGATGAAAAAACTCGACCGGGTAAAGCCACGAGAGAAAGCAAGCGTTTATGAAGAAATAAGTGTGGAGAATTTAACCCTCGACACCACTAGACGGATAGAGAAAAAACGGACAAAGACAAATATATTATATCTTTTTAAACGAGATCTTCGCGATGCGAGTTACCGCGCTTGGCATCATAGCTTCCACATGCCAGTGATAGAAGAAGATTAATCAAACATGCTTAATCAGCCAATTCTGGAAGATGATTTATTATCAAGGCTTCTTGGGGTTAAATGTATAAAAACAATAAAAAAATAAAAGGCGGAATGGAATGTTTCGGTAATATGAAGACAAGGCACGTAAATAGCACTCAAACATTTGAGAAAAAAACCAAACTAGACTTGTATTTTCACAAAGATTGTGGGAATAGTAAAAAAGTTATTGTCAGTGATGCCTATTGTAGGCGTCAACTACACACAGCGGTTCTCAACAGTAGCGTAGCGAGGGGGGGGGGGACATATGTCCCAGGGCGCCGACCTTAGGGGGCGCCAAAATGGGTTGGAAAAATAAATTTAAAGGTTGAGGGGTGGTGCAAATCGAAAGTTTGAGGGGGGGGGGGTGCTAATCGAAAAGTTTGTCCCCGGGCGCCGGGAAGGGTCGCTACGCCTCTGGTTCTCAATAAAGCTCTGTTCTTAGACACAAACAACTCTCATCTTAAAAACAAAAATGCCGTTACGAAATCGACATCAGAAGATTTAGCTGAAGCTTACCAAATATTGTTTTATATAAACAAAATCCCCTCCCCAACTAAACATAACGATAGCCATGTGTTGTGGTATGTCTAAACCACTAGTACGATATTTTCCCTACCATTTTACAATTCATAACAAAAATAAACCCGAAAAGTGCCAACATTTACACAGGTAAATAATTTACCCAGGTAAATAAAGACTACACCAACGCTAACCACGTGAGCACCCCTCCATCGGCATCTTTCATCCCGCTCTGATTAAGGTTAGGGTTGAAATGCACACAAAACCCAGGCGAATCTAGAAAGGTATGCGTCATGTTAAGCCTTATCGGAAGTCTGTCTCAGTCTCGCGCTTCCCCGGTGTTTACTCCCCGCAGGTAGGATGCCATTTTCACCTGGGAAAGGTATCCTTATGTAAGTGTTATCTCCCCCATACGGCCTCAAGGCGTGCCAGACTGGGGGTGTACACGACCCCGGGGGGAGTGGGGGTAAACACGTCCCCTCACCAGTACTCATTCATCCCGAGGGCGAAATGTCGGGAATGTCCACTACTATCTTCTAAGTGACCCCGGGTTAATTTTAGCGTCAGTCTGAAGTTGTTGACGAACGATCAATACGGCAACACCAAGAGCCGACTACAAGCTACGTACGGTCAAGTTTTGTTAGATATGATCTGTGTACGGTCAAGTTTTCTTAGATATGATCTGTGTACGGTCAAGTTTTCTTAGATATGATCTAGGGGCTGTGTACGGTCAAGTTTTCTTAGATATGATCTGTGTACGGTCAAGTTTTCTTAGATATGATCTACGGGCTATGTACGGTCAAGTCTTCTTATTTCCTCATCACCGCTGATTAACATCTAGAGATGTGTCTACGTTCGTTTCGGCAGTTCCAACTTTTTAAAAACTCGACAAGGGTATTAGCAATTCATTATTGGTTATCTCCCTGTACAAATTCATGTTGGGTTATGTGCTCTTATCAAACTACGTCATAGTCTCCAACAGGCAATAATATTCCTGCTGATAACTCCCCACCCCCACCCCCCTTTCCCAAGACACACCAACACGGATCTCGCTTATTCCTTAACGTCCCGTGTAATTTGATTAAAACGGAATGTTGAAAACAAGTTATTTTCATTCCTAGCCAAACAAACGTAAGCAGGTAACTGTCAGAGCCAAGGGTGAGCGTTGTGTCTGGAGGAGGGGTTGGAGGCTCTACTGACCACGTGATGGAAAAGTTCGGCCTCGGCCATCACTGCGCCTGTTTAGGGGAGGGGGGTAGACAACCAGAGCATTGTGTTTGTGGGGTGGTCTAGAGCTGTAAACAGTACGAGCTCTACTTTATTCATAGGACTTTTATTAAAAATCAGAGTTTCTTCCAGGCTGAGCATCTCCCCCCCCCCCCGAACGAAATGGAATATATATAGAAAATATAAACTTTTAACAGTGTCCCCCCCCCGTCGAGAAAAAAGTCTGGAAGAAACACTGTTAACAAGGTGCATAGGCAGTGTGCATGTATGTTTGTATGTGTTATCAGTCTAAGTGTTTTAGGGGAAGGGGTGGGGAGGAGCTATCTGTGTGTCTAAGTGCGTTCTATGAGATGTATAATTTTTTAAAAAGTTGTTTTTGTTGGGGGCGGGGGTGTCTAAGGAGGTGAAGACCAACTATTTGACAGCATCGTATAATGGCCTTAATAACCGTACAAACACGACATTTAAATAGCCCTCACTTATCTGTTTACGAGACGACCATTTCATCGATGCTGGAAGTAGCAGGTTTGTTCCAAAAGATAACATTTACACTACTGTAAATGTATGCGCCAGAATGATTAAAAGCGACATGTCCACATATCACATCACACATATGTCAACTTTGCGCCATCAAGCTACAGATATACATACCACCATCACACAACTGTTAGGCCTAACTTTGCGCCATCATGATCAGGGGTCGTGTTCAGAGGTGTGTGTCACATCGTATGACAGGGGGGTGAGTCTGGGAGACAGCCGATAAAGAGTTGTCTTGTGCGTGCAAAAGTCTTCAAACACCGCCCGCTACAACAGCGACAGTCACGTGATTCAATGGAAACATTGCAGACAAACAACCCGTTCACTAATCGATGGCGGTTATAGTTAGATTAGCCTGACGCCCCTCCTGGGACACAGGCCGCTGACAAGAGCTTTCCATTCCCAGGCGTCTCTGTCCTGGGCTAGTCGCTCCAACATTGCTCCTTCTAAGGTGCGCGGTTGCGCGGCAGTGCAGTAGTTTTTAGCTGCCGCGCATTGATTTTGTAAAATAAATGTATCATTGTATAAGACTTTTAGAACAGCGCGCACAGAAAATACATTTTGCACACTAGCTTTTCCCACTTAGAGGGAACATTGCTCTCCAACTGCCCCCATGTAGCGGTGATTGTACAGCTATTTCCCCAGATTTCATGATACCCAGACTATCAAGACCCGTCCTGTATAACACATTATGCAGGACACACAACACACTTAAAACAAAGAAACGATTAACATGAATATTGACAACAACCAACCTTCTCAATAAAGTGCTAACAGCTATTATACAGGGCTATGAGCAATCTTCATACAGGACTGTGAACAGCTCTTGTAAAAAAAACAATGAATAACTCTTAACAGAAGATATAGAATATCCATTACAAACGGTGGTAGCTAGTATATTTTTCCGTTAAAATAGTTTGCAGCAAGAATATTTTACTGCTAACACATGTAAGTTATTTTACTTCAAGAATATTTTACTGTTAAAAAATGTAACAGTTATTTTACTTCAAGAATATTTTACTGTTAAAAAATGTAACAGTTATTTTGCTTCAAGAATATTTTACTGGAAGAATAATATGCTGCCAGAATATTTTACCGTCAGAATATTTCTTAAACACACTTTTAGCCACCCCTGAAAATTCAGGAAGTGAAAAAAATCGCGCCCAAATCGTCGCATACAAGTCGAATTGAATTTCCTCTTCCAATTATTGTTGACGTCTGCACTGCCATCAGAGGGATATCATTTGTCAGACGAGGCGGGCAAAAATCGAGCGGCCTTGAGGTTTCGTGAGTTCAGCCCCAGCCACAGAGGAAACAGGCACTCTTCACGATTTAAAGGTCACAAAAAGCTGCACCGGAACTCGATCCAGTCGAGTCTAAATCACAGCGCAGATTTTGTGTCGAGTTCAGTGGTAGGGAGAACTAGTTAGAAATACGTTTAGGTATAGCACCCGTAGCTAGGGTTGTTGGAAGTATTGATTGGCCAATCCAGTGTTCGTCAGACAGGAGTGGATGTATGGTTGTTTGTGAACAAATTTACAGTACAAACTTCAAAGTCAGCAGAAGTGTAAAGAAGTTGAATTTTTAAAACTCGGTCTCCCTTAGCTAAGTCCGGTACCCTTAAGAGCTGGGTGGACTTGAGTCAGGTACCCATCAGATACTAGTTCTTCGGGGATGGTGTGGTCGGAGGGTGGGGCTTACTACTTTTAACCCGAAAGTCTCAAGTTCACCCGGCTGAGATGGGTACCTGCCTCACGTCAGGGAAACCAAGACGGACTAACCATAACGCTGACCACACTATCCATTCAAATGCTATAGAAACTGATCTAAAAACATAGAAACTCTACTTCATCTGCCCCGTCTAGACGATGACTAGATCTACGCATATGTAATTAAACATTCGACAAGTATCTCTAAACATTCGACCAGTATCTCTAAACATTCGACAAGTATCTCTAAACATTCGACAAGTATCTCTAAACGTTCGACCAGTATATCTAAACATTTGACCAGTATCTTTAAACATTAGGCTAGTATCTCTGGACTCCAGTCAACACTAACCAAATTTTCCAACTTCCTGTTTGATCAAACTGAATTCCTCTCCCTTTACAAAACAATTACCAACACCGTGGGGTACTCGATTGTATTTCGAAATATGTGATCACTATTGTAATTTAAAAAAAATATTTCTACATTAAGAGAAACCCCAAAACGGATACTTATTTCCCGTTTCATATTTTCTAGTTTAAAAGTGCGCACAACATTAGTCTGCGTGGCGAATAGGAACAGATCGATTTGGAGAGGGTCGGGGGGGGGGGGGGGGTGTTGGGGGGGGGGGGGGCACGCATTGTCGAATCACTGCTATACGATAATGGCATCGATTAGCTAAAGTAGGTCTAAAAATAGGCTGTGATGTAAACATGACGTCAGCGAGAGTGTATCGAAAAAGAAATTACTGCAGTAAATGTTGGCAGTTCTGTGCAAGCAACACAACGACTACAATGATGACTGTTCGTGGCAATTACTTAAAAACGTTGCAGTAAATTTTAGCTTTTTTTTAAACAAGGAATTAACATATTGTAGTGAATATAATTTGTGTGCGAGAAAATGCAATTGTTGTAGTGAATTTTGGCTTCGCTATTCAAGAAAAATCGTTATCTTTTATCTTTAAAAAAAAACAACAGCATGAAATTGTTGCCTCCGACATTAGCTTTTCGATAAAAAAAAAGACCGAAAAAAGGGAAAATAAAAAACCACTTTATTTAGCCTGAGATGTCATCGCTTCGATATAAAAAAAACTGTCCAAGAAAACGAATTTAAGCCGAAAAAAAGTGCTTCTGGATAGGATATAATTTCATCCTTTACACAATAAGAAATTTTAGCTTTTCGTTATTTAAGCGAACATCTTTCAATACCTAGAAATGTTTTACTTTTTACGACAAGGAAGTCTCCTCTCTGCATTAAAAGATCTGCTAAATTTTTTACATAACAAAACAATAGCAAAACATCTTTGCTATTTCCATCTAGAAACTATTTGACTAACAAGAAATCTGTGATACGTTTTATGAAATAATTTGAGTGAGAAATTCTGCCAATATTTCATGAAACAATTGGCCTAAAAAAATCTGCCAGACGCATTATGAAACAACTTGACTAAAATTCGTTTCCTTTTACCCCATGAAAGAGTTTCACTAAAAAAACAGCTGGCATTTAGAACATGAAGGAATAGCTTGACTAAACACGACCTACATCACTATAACTAATGGTCTGGGCAGGACGTGACGCGTTGAATACGTTCTGGACCAGAGCTGACCGGATGTCTACAGACCACTGGCCAACACAGCAGAAAAATCGAAAGTCTGAGACAACAGTAGGCTGATATACATCCACATACATCTTGCCTGCACAAGTCATACTCGAATATACAATAAATAAGTCATACTTGAGTATACATTAAATAAGTCATATTCGAATGGACACTGAATAAGTCATATTCATAAGGGCACTGATAAAGTCATACTCAAATGGGTATTAAATAAGACATATTCGAATGGACATTAAGTCAATCGAACAGACAATGTAGAAGTTCAATTCGAATGAAACCTAAAAAGGAACTATTCAAAAAGAAATCGGAAGTAATATTGGAAAGGAAATTAAATTAGACCTAGTCATGTTTGAAAGAAAATCGTGTGGCAAATTTGACAGGAAATGAACAGCCATATTAAAAACAGACAGGCATACAAATATGTTACTACTACCAGCTATTGACACAGAGAAAATGCACGTAACTGGAGCCCCGGGCAACATCAAGGAATGAATGTTTGAGACATTATATTACCAAATATGGTTATGTATGCACATTATAACAAAGTAAGGCATGCAACACGTCACGCTCGCTTTATTACAGTCAGTAGCCAATAGCCAGGGGCACACCTGTTACGTCATTAACCCAGGCTAAGACCAGGACACACCTAGACCTATCGTCTGACCTATCGATTGTTTCAGGACACGTGTAGACCTATTGTCTGACTTAGTCGATTGTTTCAGGACACGTGTAGACCTATTGTCTGACTTAGTCGATTGTTTCAGGACACGTGTAGACCTATTGTCTGACTTAGTCGATTGTTTCAGGACACGTGTAGACCTATTGTCTGACTTAGTCGATTGTTTCAGGACACGTGTAGACCTATTGTCTGACTTAGTCGATTGTTTCAGGACACGTGTAGACCTATTGTCTGACTTAGTCGATCATACAGGACACATAAAGACCTATCGTCTAACTTAGTCGATCATACAGGACACATAAAGACCTATCGTCTAACTTAGTCGATCATACAGGACACATAAAGACCTATCGTCTAACTTAGTCGATCTTACAGAAAACTCGAAGACCTATTGTCTTAGTCGACCATTCAGGACACACGTAAACCAATCGTCTGACTTAGTCGACCATTCAGGACACACGTAAACCTATCGTCTAACTTAGTCGACTATTCAGGACACACGTAAACCTATCGTCTAACTTAGTCGACTATTCAGGACACACGTAAACCTATCGTCTAACTTAGTCGACTATTCAGGACACACGTAAACCTATCGTCTAACTTAGTCGACTATTCAGGACACACGTAAACCTATCGTCTAACTTAGTCGATCATACAGGACACACGTAAACCTATCGTCTAACTTAGTCGATCATACAGGACACACGTAGATCGTCTAACTTAGTCGATCATACAGGACACACGTAAACCTATCGTCTAACTTAGTCGACTATTCAGGACACACGTAAACCTATCGTCTAACTTAGTCGACTATTCAGGACACACGTAAACCTATCGTCTAACTTGGTCGACCATTCAGGACACACGTAAACCTATCGTCTAACTTAGTCGACCATTCAGGACACACGTAAACCTACCGTCTAACTTAGTCGACTATTCAGGACACACGTAAACCTATCGTCTAACTTAGTCGACTATTCAGGACACACGTAAACCTACCGTCTAACTTAGTCGACTATTCAGGACACACGTAAACCTACCGTCTAACTTAGTCGACTATTCAGGACACACGTAAACCTATCTTCTAACTTAGTCGACCATTCAGGACACACGTAAACCTATCGTCTAACTTAGTCGATCATCGACCCTCACGCGACGTCCTTCACCTTTAAACCTCAACCCACGAATGGACGAAAGCAATTTCACTATCGCTGGCACCGAAGTCCTCTCCACCACATCTAGGGTCCTTTTAAAACCTCGTTTGGTTCGCCTCACTTTACTCGCTTGGCCCTCGGTGAGGATGGGGGGAGGAAACCGATCTTACTCGACATTTTCCAGCTCGCTGGTTGGTTACATCTGTCACGTGTTACTTAGTTACGTTGTAATCCATCCTCGTGGGCAAATATGACTCGTCTTCCTATTTAGTGATCACATTCTATACATCACAAATATGACTCGTTCATCACATTTAGTAATCACATTCTATACATCACAAATGGTACCAAAACACGCCAACTTGTGTAGGAAATGGAGGGACCTTGCTTTGTAGAAATGATATAAAGTAACAGGGATAAATATTGTATAAACATATTATGTACATAGGTCGGTAAGATGGCCAATATGATATGTTACTATAATAAGAGCAGGATCTCCTGACTGGGTATGCTACAAGTAAAATGTTGGCGTTGTCGAGGTAAAATTGTAAAATATTGAACAAACAGAAAAGTATGGTTAGCAGCCTAGAGTACAGTGGGAAAACTACAATTGCAATTAATGTTTTGGCTTAATTTCTCTTTAGACATATAAGTACGTAGCTGTAGTTCAAAATTACAAGGTTCTATATGTTACAGTGGACATATGACTACATACATGCTACAACAGAGACGACATACAAGTATGCGGTTTAAGATACAACATTACAAGGTCGTGTATGTTAAAGTGTACATGTGACTACATACATGCTATAATCGAAACGACATACAAGTATGTGGTTTAAGATACAACATTACATTAATTACAAGGTCGTGTATGTTAAAGTGGACACGTAACTACATGCATGCTACAATAGAGACGTGTAAGTTACTAGCCCTCAGAGCTATCAGCCCAAAGATCTATTTGTATCAGCCCAAAGATCGCCTACAGTTAGAAACCGACGATACTAGCGAGGGCGGACACGGGAAAAAGAATCGAGTTTCCGCTTGAGAGTATTGCGGTATCGTGAAATCGATCCTGCCCACAAGGCGACCTTTTCTGATGGAGATCTTTAAAACATGGACACCGCAAAGTGCTGTTTTTTATCCTTTAAAAAACTGCACTTTTATTTGACGAATCCGATTCTTTGCAGAGATGTAGATGTCTAGAAATAGACCTCTCTCTTCCAGACAAATTCATACATTCGCCAGGGCTCTACGTATCACATAGATCTAAATCCATTCATCCAATGTTTCAACAAAGACGATCTATATTCAGCTATAAGGATGATGCGGATGTGTTGAGGATACTCAAGTAAAGTTTGTGTTAGAGCGAGGCTTCGACCAAATCTTTTCTTCAGAGACGTGTATTGATTCCATTTAAAAAAAAAAAAAAAGGAACGACAGGGGGACAGGACAATTTAGACAATGTTTTGGACTTTTAGATTGAACGAAATCTTAAAAAAAAAAACCCATTTAAAAATGCATAGAACGTAGAGATGCTAAACTAACAAATCAAAATTATTCCGTGAAGTTAATCCGTTAGGTTTGCTAACCAAAGCTGGGGAATTGAAGCGTAAGGTGATAAGCCTTAAATAAAACAGTATCAAGTGCGAAATCTATCCGTATTGACGAAGAGAGCAAACAAGGGAGATAAATGTTGAACCAGTCAGGGGACACTATCCATGTTTAACATTGACACAGTGGACAAAGGGACACAAGCAGCAGCCGATACCGCCAGCCGTCAGCGGGTGGAAAGAGCAGTCCCTGCACGTGAAATGCCATCTGGGCCGGGCCGGACTTGACCCACGGTGAGACACCAGCCCAATTCCACCGGACAAAGGAAACTGACCCGGACGCTGCCCGATGGGACCGGCGTACAATGTCCGGGTAATGAATGGACAAGCCAATCTTCCCAGCAGCGCTCAATTACCCGCTCACGTCCAGCTCTCGCGGAGGAGGGGAGATCTGGTGGTCAACTTTTAGTCCGTGACGTTTGAATCACTGGGCACGTACGTCATAACAAAGGTTTCAATAATCTCCACTCTAAATACAAACGACACTTTCCTAAGGCAGGTAAAAAAAAAACATCGATGGGCCATTCAACAAGATTCCCACGGTAACAGTCGTGGTGCCATGTTAGGATGGACCCAGACAGTGTTTTGTCACTTTCAACTGTACAACTTCATGCGAAATTACCCCACATCGTACAATTTCAAAATGTAAGGGACTTATAGGCTAAATATTCATAAACAAGCCGAACAAGTCCAAACAAAAAAATTCTTGCCATAAGTCAATTACTGTCAGCTACTCAGATACCTTTATGTGTTTTAAAAAGTAAAAAAAAAGTAAAGATTTATCTTTAGACTTAGCGAACGATCCATTGGGTAGATGAAGCAGAGTTCATTTATTTCTTGATCTCGTATTATGTAGGGATGGTGGGATCAACACTCAACCCCGCCTATACTTTCACCAACGTCAGGGTGGACTTTAAGGTTGTCGTACAGTCCCTAATCCGTACCGGGATCTGAACTCATAACCTTCGGGCTAGGAGTCAAACACTTTACCATTCAATAGAGAAAAAGAGAAACAACTGTAACGTTTTAGCACCATTAACTGTGCCAAAATATAAGTAAACTAAAACCCCAGCT
Organism: Physella acuta; assembly: GCF_028476545.2. Lineage (NCBI taxonomy): Eukaryota > Metazoa > Mollusca > Gastropoda > Physidae > Physella > Physella acuta. The sequence continues at coordinate 275,958 of NW_026731788.1, forward strand.
AGTCACCTAACGATGAAAAAGAAACCAGCGAGGATGATTAGCTTTGGACAGAAGACCACATACAAGACAACTAATACTGTCGTCTCAATATTCTCTACTCAACCACACACTGAACTAAATGCCGCTAACTTCCTCTCTACACTAATTAGCATGCACACAGTCAACCCTACCCACCTACAATGCTAATGGGCCCGTGCGGAAGTTAGTCAGCGACTGCCTGACGGATGTGGCAATGACTAACGCGCGGACACACAGTGCATGTTTGGTCACCGCCGGACAGTCACGCACCCCATGCTGCCCACAGCAAACAGATGACCAAAGGCGACGCGGACAGAATTCGATTAACGGAAGCAGATCTGGCAGGAAACCAAAACGGGCAATCAAAGCACGTTTGGTCATTTAATTTATGCTGGACCTCGTCTTCACCTCAGTCAACCACTTACGCCATTAGTCGATGACCATTTCACAAACACAGACAACAATAATTAAATCGCCAACCATGCCAGACTCACCGCCCCCCCCCCCCCCTTCCCCTACCCCAGAGCTTTATTAAACAAAAATATTATTTTAGTGTAACACAATTTAATCTCCCTTATAATCAGATTACGTTATCGATTGATCCCATAACCAATAGCTAATGACATGGGAAAACAAGAAGGCTGGAACATGCACGATAAACATAACACATGTGACAGCTGGTGCTTGGTGTACCGTCATAAACAACATCTCGCGGGATGCAATATCCGATCCACGGCCGAGACTGCAAGCGAGTGGCTAAAACTTTGTTATCGTGTGGCGAGTTACATGAAGGTCAAAGATCATGTTTGACGTTGATCATAGTAAAGGGAGATTTTAACGTTGTCCACACATCTTTGATTTCATGACATTAAAGAAGATGTTTAATTAACAGATACATAACGGACCAAACAAAACCATGGTGGGTTTGGTCACGTGAGTTGTAACCGCTGACTTAGCAACACATATATCGCTGACGTGTGCATACATGACATCATGGTAACTAGCCCTCCTTCCCCTGTCCCCACTACTCTATTTAACACAACAATGTTGAACAGTGCAAGGTGTGGTCTAGCCTATACACTATTTTAAAACCACGCCCTTCCATTTCATGTTCCACCTCCATTACTCCGAGCCACTCCCATCTATTTGCACGTGCATACGCGTGAGCTGCATCTAGCCATGTGGTCGGTTATAAAATTAACCAGATCCAAATTTAGAGTTACGTTTCCTATGAAATTCAAAGACTAGTTTGTATAAAAATATTCCAACTATCGGTACGATCTTCCACTTAAAACTAGTTCAATGTCCAGCCACTTAACATAAAATATGTAGGACTTACGTGCAAGAATGCAAATAATAAAACAAAAAAAAACTTCAAGATGTTTATTAGTACAATATGTATTCAAACCGGAAGTAAACACTCCATTTAGCAGACGCCGATTGTATCTACTTACGCAGGCGGCACCGAAAAATGGATCCAAACATTAGTAAAATTTTATATAGTGTTATCTGGGCATCTTCATAAACTTTACATATAAACTTAACATATAAGCGTGTTTGTAGGGGTGAAACTAATGGAAGCAATTTGTCGGTGGATGCGTGATAGACAAAGAGGAGATGAAAAATGTGTGTAAAAAAAGCCAATCGTAAATGAAGACATAGAAATGCAAACGTAATCGAATTATGTGAGGCTGGACGTGTATTGATCGGTGTGTCCAGGCAATCAACAATGGGTGGACAACAATGGACATGACGGGAGTTATCGCTCTTGTTTGGTTTGATTTATTCCCGCTTGACGTCACACGATGTTTTGTTTCCGCCTGGTCGGAAGCAAACGGTTGGATAAATATGTTGGTTGGTTAGAGATGTGGTTGGTGAGAGATGTTGGTTGGTTAGTGATGTTGGTTGGTTTGAGATGTTGGTTGGGTGGAGATGTTGCTTGATGAGAGATGTTGGTTGGTTTGAGATGTTGGTTGGTTTGAGATGTTGTGTGGAGATGTTGTGTGGAGATGTTGTGTGGAGATGTTGCTTGGTTTGAGATGTTGGTTGGTTTGAGATGTTGGTTGGGTGGAGATGTTGTGTGGAGATGTTGTGTGGAGATGTTGTGTGGAGATGTTGCTTGGTTTGAGATGTTGGTTGGGTGGAGATGTTGCTTGTCTGTTTGAACACATATGCTGAATATATGTCTGGTTAGAAATATGGATATCCTGGTTGGATACAACCGGTTTTCTGGAAATAAACATGAGTCTGTCCTATAAATATAACTGCAGCAGCACTACTTTTTGTTATTTTTCTGATTGAGCGAGCACTTTGATCAGCTGTTAACCACTGAATAAACAGTACGTTTAAGTCAAGATTTCTTCTCGAAACTAAATTAGGCTAGAATTGCATAAAAACTATTGTTATTCAACACAACGTAAGGGAAAAAATGGATCTGTAACAAACAACACATTCATCACGCAACATTAATAAAAAATGCATCGAGTTCAGCGAAACATTGATGTGAAGTGCAAGCCAACAAACCCCAGGAGGGTGGGCGACTTTCACCAACCTTTACACAAGGCTGAACTAGTCTTGAAGAGAAAGATTTCTCTGTGGACACTATAGGCCATTTGGTCGAACATTGTTTGATTCATTGAAAATATTGGAATTCTTGCGAGACTTCATTAGCTGGATAGATTGGTGTACATTCTCGTCAGTATACACGAGATTTTACGAGAATCAAAAACTAGGTCAGCAAAAAAGATTGCCTGTTTCTCCTGTTATAGAAAACATGTACATCACAATGCAGACCAGTTAATATTAGTTTTAAAAAATTATACGCTTTATTTATATAGTTATGTACTAAAATGCAGATAATTGATTCCCTAGAAATAGTATAATGTACCACAACGTACATAACCATAAAGCGTGGTTCGCAGTTTCATGTAAAGAACTATGCCGGTCAGCAAGTCCGGCACCATGGCCACAGGAGTGGTGGCCATTTTGAGAAAATCTAATTAATGACCAGCCGTCCTTTCGGACAAAGAGCGGTAATAAACTCAATTACTGGGTTACTGAAGAAAGTAAGAACACTCGGCTTTTACAATACTACGCGATATGGAACAGTGGACTACACGCTGTGGACTGTGATAAAAACGCAACATGTTGTAGTCTATGGAGAAAGTGCAACAACGTATTGTAGTCTATGGTATAAAGCGCATCTACGTGAAGTTTACTGTAAATAGTGTGAAAAGCGTATCTCATAGATTTTGAGGTGCGTATTTATTTCATGAGCAGGAAGTGAGGTAATAAAAATGGAACACGGAAATGAAAACAAAAAACAGACGTAGAACAATGGCCGGCTTTGAGCGCATCAACCCCGCCCCGTCGCTCATACATATATAAACACTGCGGTAATTATTCTAATATTAGGTAGCGTGGACAAGGCCCGGCATTGTCTGATGTAGACAGTCACGTATAACTGTACAACTATTCCATTTCTGTGACAAGTTAAGCTGGGGTCAGATTTAGGGCTTTAAATATTTTCCAAAAGTTAAAAGCAACGTGATGTTTATGAGGTGAGGGGGTCAGGATAAGGGGGTGGGGGAGGAGGCTTGGTTTCAGCTGTAGGCGATGAGTGGAAATTAACCGAAATCGTACGTCACATCCGGCAACACTGTCTCAACATTAACCGAAATCGTACGGCACATCCGGCAACACTGTCTCAACATTAACCGAAATCGTACGGCACATCCGGCAACACTGTCTCAACATTAACCGAAATCCTACGGCACATCCGGCAACACTGTCTCAACATTAACCGAAATCGTACGTCACATCCGGCAACACTGTCTCAACATTAACCGAAATCGTACGGCACATCCGGCAACACTGTCTCAACATTAAGGCACATCCGGCAACACTGTCTCAACATTAACCGAAATCGTACGGCACATCCGGCAACATGGTCTCAACATTAACCGAAATCGTACGGCACATCCGGCAACACTGTCTCAACATTAACCGAAATCGTACGGCACATCCGGCAACACTGTCTCAACATTAACCGAAATCGTACGGCACATCCGGCAACACCGTCTCAACATTAACCGAAATCGTACGTCACATCCGGCAACATGGTCTCAACATTAACCGAAATCGTACGGCACATCCGGCAACACTGTCTCAACATTAACCGAAATCGTACGGCACATCCGGCAACACTGTCCCAACATTAACCGAAATCGTACGGCACATCCGGCAACACCGTCTCAACATTAACCGAAATCGTACGTCACATCCGGCAACATGGTCTCAACATTAACCGAAATCGTACGTCACATCCGGCAACACTGTCTCACCATTAACCGAAATCGTACGGCACATCCGGCAACACTGTCTCAACATTAACCAAAATCGTACGGCACATCCGGCAACACTGTCTCAACATTAACCGAAATCGTACGTCACATCCGGCAACACTGTCTCAACATTAACCGAAATCCTACGGCACATCCGGCAACACTGTCTCAACATTAACCGAAATCGTACGTCACATCCGGCAACACTGTCTCAACATTAACCGAAATCGTACGTCACATCCGGCAACACTGTCTCAACATTAACCGAAATCCTACGGCACATCCGGCAACACTGTCTCAACATTAACCGAAATCGTACGTCACATCCGGCAACACTGTCTCAACATTAACCGAAATCGTACGTCACATCCGGCAACACTGTTTCAGTGTCCAGCTGGAGAAAATAAAATTCGGACACACACAAGCTGGACACGAATACGATTACAAGAAGATATTGGTACAAGTCGTCTGATAATCGAATTATAACCTGCCATGGTCGTTATAACTAGTCTGATAATCAAATTATAACAAGATCTAGTTACAATTTGTCTGATATTAAAATTTGCATTTTAAAATATAAAAAAAAAATGTAGGTAGTGTCCCCCCCCCCCCCCACAGACACATAAAGAACAAAAAACCTGGACACATCCTGTTCGAGTTGTGGCTAGCGTCTGTCGTCACACTGGCCAGCCCACCTTGTTCGACGCTATGACGCGAGAAGCTGATAAATTATCATACACGCGCATGGAAATCCGGATATACATAGCAATTCATAAATATATTGCAAATTCATCACAGAACTATTTATTACCATTTCTCTATCATTCCTGTGCATAGCGTTCACAACAGAACTTAAGAACATCGACTGTAAACAAATGTAGGTTAACAATATTAAAATGTTTTTAAATTTCTACATTTTCGTTAAGTTTAAAACTACAGTACAGTTGAGCAGGTTGGATACTAAGGTTTAACTTAGCAAGTTGATCGCTGAGGTTTAACATTGCCTCACGGTTTAACCGGCTGAGTGCTAAGATGACGTAAATCTCAGGCCTGGACGTATAATCGGACGTACAGCTGGATAGTGTCACGTGACTCGCCAGACGTAAGTGTATCGTCCAGGCATTGTTTTAATTATCGAGGGCTGTACGCAATACGCGAGCGTCGCGGCAACCTTTAGGGAACGTAACTCTGTGGTCCTAGGCATTCAGGGGACGTAATAAGGTTGGTACACAAGGTGGATAAGAACCATAGTCTCCTAAGCAAGGGACATAAGCATATAGTCAACTTAACATGAAGCGTAATCATGCACGTTTTTTAAAACAATAGGCCAAAGCATGCTAGTCATATAAACAATAGACTACTCATGTAAAGGGAAATCAAAAGTATGCTAGTTATATATGAATGCGAGACATGCGCAACCAAGTCATATAAACAAGGGATTTAAGCATACAAGTCATACAATGTGAATAGTCGCACACTATTTCTATAACAATAGACATAATCGTTCACGTCGTCTAAGCAAGGGACACAATCGTGTAAGTCATATCAACAAAGTAAACACTGATGGGGTATTATTAACAAGTGGCATTATACCAAAAAGCGGTTATAGACATGATGGTTAATTTAAATCTTTTGTCTCAAATGACATCTTTACAAAAGTCGTATAAACAATGCGAAAATTAATGTAATTTTTAATCATGGTAAAAATCGTTTGAAGTTAACTAAACATGTAGTTACGTTAAAATAAGCAAGTTAACTGTGTTTGGATACCATAATGGCACAAAACATAATTTAAAACAAACAAAAAACAACCTATGAGCAGATAAACAAAACAATTTTAACAAGGGCGATAATTGGGAATGGGGTGAAAGAGTACACGAATCCGTATCTGTAACGAGTGTATGACTAATTAGACCTAATGAAAGAGACATAGAGAAAATAAATACAACACAGAGGTATGCCTTGATAAAAATAAATTCCACGGCGTCTGTCTGGTGGTTTCATGCGATAAATAAACTAAGGCTTAGTCACAGGGCGATGTAGTAGTGGGACGGTGAAATGTGACCAAGATGTATGGCGGGGGAGGGAGGGGGAGGCTGTAAGGCGACACGTTCATACTGCTAGGGGGTCCCGTTGTTTGAGGGGACGGGGGATACGCTGATAGTGAGGTGTTACGTTACTAGGGGTAGGTGTCTCACTCTGAGGGGACGGGGGCACACTGCTAGTGGGGTGGTACGTTAATAGGGGTAGGCGTGAGGGGTGTGGGGGTTCTCAATATGCAGGAAGGGGGCAGAAGAGGCAGAGCATTGTTAGCGTAGAGGGTGTGGGTCGCATAACAGGTAGGGAGAGGTGAAATACACTGTTAGAGAAGAGGGGGTCAGGTTGCGGGGATGGTAAGGTGCGTGTCATCCTGTAAGGAGAAGGAGGGGTGTGGGGGGGGGTGACCTACTGCTAGAATAAGGCTACGTTCTACTTTAAAAAAAAACTATTTTAAGATGAATTTGTTTCCAAGACAAAGCGACAAAGAGAATGCAGTCGGAAAAAAATGATAAAGAAATAAAAGATAGCTAATAAAATACTTAAAAAAAACTTTTTAAAAAACCACGTTTTTCTTGTGGACTAAAAAGTAGAAAATAACTATTTACATACATTTGATGACAAAAAACGTGGGTACGTTCACCATCAAATTTCCCGACCCATCTGCCCGACCCACGTTTTTTGTCATCAAATGTATGTAAATAGTTATTTTCTACTTTTTAGTCCACAAGAAAAACGTGGTTTTTTTTAAAGTTTTTTTTAAGTATTTTATTTTCTCCTTTTTAGTCCGTTGCTACACATGAAAAACGTGGTTTTAAAAAAGTTTTTTATATAGTTTATTTTCTACTTTATCTAATCACTTGATTAAGTATGACTTGACTAAGTGTTTTTAAATACACGGACTAAAAAAATCTTGAGCGACCGATACGCTTTAAACAGAGAAAGGGTGTAATTTACGTTGCTGGCGTGGAGATCTACTCACGAATCACGTGATCAAATCTCCCATAAACAAACAAATAAACGCGAAGCTGAGTTAAGGAAAAACGTGTTTATGTGTATTTTAGCATGCCCAGCGTACCAACCGTGTCACTGTTAACAATGTGTTACCGTGTCCGTTCTCCTTTTTAGTCCGTTGCTACACATAAAAAACGTGGTTTTTAAAAAAGTTTTTTTTAAGTATTTTATTTTCTCCTTTTTAGTCCGTTGCTACACATGAAAAACGTGGTTTTTAAAAAAGTGTTTATAAATACACGGACTAAAAATCTTGAGCGACCAGGATTCGAACCTGGGTTGTCGCGGCCACAACGCGAAGTACTAACCACTATACGATCACGGCCAGCGCGCTCACATCGATTGGGGCCGAAGTAACTGTGTCAATAGGCCTCAAGTCTTGTCGGTATCTTTAGAAATCATGTCCTCAATTTTATGGTCCTTGGGGCGTAATTAAATTAAGCTAATTACGGTCACTAATTGCTAGTTTTTATGATTGCATCTGAAATTGTTAGGCGAAAGTAGCATGCATGCCAAATTTCAGGTCTCTAGAGCAATCAGAAGTGGGCTAATTTTCGATGTCAATTTTAACAACAAACATCCAAACAACCAAACAAACAAACAAACGCGAAGCTGAGTTAAGAAAAACGTTTTAAAATACGCCGTCATCGCGAAGGGACGTAACACAACTTTACCATCGCTTCAGTTTCTATCAGGCGTGGATAAAAACATGGCGGTGGAGTAAAATTGTGACCAGACCAGAGTAAGTGTAAAACCAGGCTTGACACCTCGGCCACTTGACGCCTCGACCAGGCTCGTCCACACGACACCGCCACACTTGACACGAGGGGCATCAAGATGGTGAGTGAACGGAAATAATAAATCACCACCAACAAGGGCAGATAACTCAAGACGCACTTTCATATTCGGGTGATATTTTTTTTATGGTACCTTCTCACAAGTTTGTTTGCAAACCGTTGACTCTGTTAGTGGTTTAAAAAAAAACTGGTTTATTAGCTGAGATAATAAACGTTGCTGGCACATTAAAAAAGTACATACATATCCGCTTTCTGAATTATATAAATCTGGTATCAACGAAGAGTAACAGTAAAATTTACAGATAAAAAAATCTGGTATCAACGAAGAGTAAATGTAAAATTTACAGATAAAAAAAATCTGGTATCAACGAAGAATATCTGTAAATGTAAAATTTACAGATAAAAAAATCTGGTTTCAACGAAGAGTAACTGTAAATGTAAAATTTACAGATAAAAAAATAAGTGTAATGTATTCGCTATCTGTACAGCTACTCAGACGAACACATAACATTAATCAGTGAACACAAGAAACATTGCGACGTGGAGAATATTTTAATTTAAAACAAACAAGTCCATGGTGATTAATTACGGTATAAGTGTCGAGGCAAAAGTAAGTCGAAAATGTAGACAATTATGTGCGATTTCGTCCCTAGATAGCGAGTAAGAACATAGTTTGTACACAATGATGTGGGATTTAGAAATTCTTTACACGAGACAGGTATCCCATTTAGTGCGGTGAAAAATTGAAATCAGTTGACTAAAACATAGAAGATGAATTTACAACATTATTAATACCCAGTGGAAGAGGGGGAGGGGGGGGGGGGAGGTGGGGAGGGGGTTGGGAGTGAGCGTGGAGACTCCACGTTAGAAGAACGTTTTCAAAAAGTGAGAAAAAGGCTAATTTGGTATCGATTTAGCCCAGTTTGTCGGGACTCGTAAACACGTAGGTTCCTGTAATATGAGGAACACGATTATGATTTGGTATCGATCTAGCCCAGTTTGTCCGTCGGAGCTCGTACACGCATAGGTTCGGATACGATCGTACATCGGGCCGTACACATGTTGGTTCGTGTATTATGACGGACACGATCGTACATCGGGCCGTACTCATGTTGGTTCGTGTGTTATGCCGGACACGATCCTACATCGGGCCGTACACATGTTAGATCGTGTATTATGACGGACACGATCGTACATCGGGCCGTACACATGTTAGATCGTGTATTATGACGGACACGATCGTACATCGGACTGTACACATGTTAGATCGTGTATTATGACGGACACGACGACGTACACACATAGGTTCGTGTATTATGACGGACACGATCATTCATCGGGCCGTACACATGTTGGTTCGTGTATTATGATGTACATAGATGGGACGTACACACGTAGGTTCGTGTATTATGACGGACACGACGACTACACACATAGGTTCGTGTATTATGACGGACACGACCATAGATGGGCCGCACACACATTATAGGTTCGTGTATTATTACGGACACGATCATAGATGGGCCGTACGCGGAGCAGTGGACCGGTCAGAAATCGATAGCGGTCAGAGAAAGCAATCACATGGGACAGACATGGGGTAAACAGTTGTAATGGGAGGGTGTTTAGCTAGTTGTAATAGGGGTGGGGGATTTAGCCAGTCGTAGGGAAAGTTTAGCCTGTAGTGGGGTTGTCTGGAGGTGTTAGTCAGCAGTTAAGGTGTTTAGTCAGATAAAAAACGGGTGGGGGTGGGTGAGTAATAGAGGATTTTAGCAAGTTGTTTTGGGAAAAAGTAGCCATTTCTATGGGGTAGGTTTAGTGGACATGTATTAGGCCAGTGCTTTTCACAATGGTAGGAAATGACTAGGCCGTCTGTGAAAACTTAACAGAACCCGCACGCTATAAAAATGAATAGTTATATTTTTACGTAACTATTGGGTTGAAAAGAAAATATAATAATGTATTACATCATTATTTTATGGTTTGAAACATTTACTGTGTTGGCATGACATTGGTCTATATAAAAATGAAATAAACAGAGTTACTTCCCATTTGTAAAATAAGATTACCCAAGGGATACTATTGGTATCTAGGTTCTCAAAATTTTTACAAATATTAAGTGATGGATAAAAACCAACAATCATTTCTTTATAATACTGAAAAACACAAATGTATAGATTCTTAAATGATCATTTGAACATGCTTTATACTTCTTAAATATCAACATTATCAATGAACTATAGTTAAAAAAGAAAACGATTAGCTATATTATATACACGCTTTTTAGACTTGAGAAAGTTCAATAATAAGAACCGTTGAGAAGAGCAAATACTCCATATCCTTAAGTTTTTTACTGTATACTAACGCCTATGAGTTTTAATATTTAAGAACGTTCAAAGTAGACCCATGAGAGAGCTGTACGTATGCACAGATGAGTACATCTTTAAACATTTCCCGCCCATCTGCACAAGAAAGATAGAAGCTTATCTTTCGACAAAATAATCAGCTTCTTCTCTTTAATTCTGCTTATTGTATGGTTAATTTCGTCGCTACTATCTCGGAACACCTAGCAAAATGGTGGGGATTTGTGTTTTCAAAAGGAGGTGTGGTGACATACAATATATATATATATATATATATATATATATATATATATATATATATATATATATATATATATATATATATATATATATATATATATGCATGCCACATATTCCTTTCATGGGTGTCTGCGTGTTTGCGTCATTGGGTGTATGCCACACCAATCCGAGTGTTGTATACAGATAGCATCGATCACATGGCTTTTATCGCTCTTGATAATTTTTTGTTGTTCAGACAAGAAGATGCCATCTAAATAATATATAACCACATGGGGGGGGGGGTGTAAAAAACATAGTCTTGTGGCATTAACGCAGAGCCGATTTTCTGTTTGTGAGATAGAAAAATGTGGTTTTAATGGCAGGAACTGTGGCTAGATACATAGGGGGATTGGGAGGCTCAAGACAGGCGGGGACTTAAAACTTGAGACAGTCTGCAGGGGATAGGGACTTAAAACTTGAGACAGTCTGCAAGGGATAGGGACTTAAAACTTGAGACAGTCTGCAAGCTGTAGGAATAGAGACCTGAAACTCAAGACAGTCTGCAAGAGATGGTGACCTAAAACTTGAGACAGTCTGCAAGCTGTAGGAATAGAGACCTAAAACTTGAGACAGTCTGCAGGGGATAGGGACTTAAAGTTGAGACAGTCTGCAAGGGATAGGGACTTAAAACTTGAGACAGTCTGCAAGCTGTAGGAATAGAGACCTGAAACTCAAGACAGTCTGCAAGAGATGGTGACCTAAAACTTGAGACAGTCTGCAAGCTGTAGGAATAGAGACCTGAAACTCAAGACAGTCTGCAAGAGATGGTGACCTAAAACTTGAGACAGTCTGCAAGCTGTAGGAATAGAGACCTAAAACTTGAGACAGTCTTCAAGCGATAGGGACTTAAAACTTGAGACAGTCTGCAAGCGATAGGGACTTAAAACTTGAGACAGTCTGCAAGCTGTAGGAATAGAGACCTGAAACTCAAGACAGTCTGCAAGAGATGGTGACCTAAAACTTGAGACAGTCTGCAAGCTGTAGGAATAGAGACCTGAAACTCAAGACAGTCTGCAAGAGATGGTGACCTAAAACTTGAGACAGTCTGCAAGAGATGGTGACCTAAAACTTGAGACAGTCTGCAAGCTGTAGGAATAGAGACCTAAAACTCAAGACAGTCTGCAAGGGATGGTGACTTAAAACTTGAGACAGTCTGCAGGGGATAGGGACCTAAAACTTCAAAGTCTGCAAGGGATAGGGACCTAAAACTTCAAAGTCTGCAAGGGATAGGGACCTAAAACTTCAAAGTCTGCAAGGGATAGGGACCTAAAACTTGAGACAGTCTGCAAGGGATGGGGACTTAAAACTTCAAAGTCTGCAAGGGATAGGGACCTAAAACTTGAGACAGTCTGCAGGGGATGGGGACTTAAAACTTGAGACAGTCTGCAGGGGATGGGGACTTAAAACTTGAGACAGTCTGCAGGGGATGGGGACTTAAAACTTGAGACAGTCTGCAAGGGATAGAGACTTAAAATTTGAGAGTTTGCAAGGGATAGAGAATTAAAACAGTCTGCAAGGGATGAAGACCCTAAATACAAGCACAATGAATTGATGAGATTGGATAATGCAGATTAATTTTTTAAACATCATGCAATTGGTTGTAGAAACATGACAGTTGAATGTTACAGATTAAAAAAAAAAAATTTTTATAATCAGATCACTAAGCAGAAAACATACAAATTTAAAAGAGGAAAACACTAGTTAGATCAATAAATATAGACCACATACTGATGTGTTTACAAAAAGAGAAAAAATAGTTAAACCCTTTATGCAGTAGATGTTTAAAACATAGTGTTGTATCCCAATGAGCATTTCCACTACATCAGCATACCTTTATAATGCTTTATAATATAGCACACATTCTTCACCTTATGAATACATCTAATGATTGGGAAAACCCACTGGCATTGGAAGGTATAAACACCAGAATAACAATGGCAGAAATAGGGGAGGGAGGGGTGTAACATAAGATGTGGCCATCTGGACACTGTATGGTAAACAGCTTGGGCAATCTGACACCTCATACAAGAGCGTCGTGGGTTACTTCGTGATGTTAAAGTAAGAGTCATTGGTGGTTACTTTGTGATGTTAAGTAAGGGTTAATGGTGGTTACTTTGTGATGTTAAGTAAGGGTCAATGGTGGTTACTTTGTGATGTTAAGTAATGGTTAATGGTGGTTACTTTGTGATGTTAAAGTAAGGGTTATTGTTGGTTAGTTTGTGATGCTAAGGGTCATTATTTTTCACATTGTAATACTAAACAAGGGTTACTAGTGGTCACTTTGCGATGTTTAGACAAATGGGTATTATAGATAACCTGTGGTATTTTGGCACTTAAGCAAAGGGCACAATGTGTGACTGAGGTTTAAGTAAATTGAGAACACAAGTTACTACCTGTGATGTTTTAGTTAAGGGGCATTAAGGGCTGCCATTTGAACTTGTCCAAGCTAGAACCTACACCAAGGGCAGTAACTCAACTAAAACGACATAAACATTGCAAAGAACTTGGCAGCTGTTCCTTTAACACAACATAGACTATATGAAATATAATAAGCCCAGTGTTATTCATTTGTTCAATTACTTTTTATGCTTTGTAGTAGAAATTTGTTTTACATGGACGTATTAAAAAATCTGTATAGAGAAACTGTGAAGTTTAGCTTTTCATAGAAGGTGAATTCATGTTTAGATTTAAGCTAAACTAAGATAACCCAGGACCACATCGCACATCCTCATTAGGTTTTATTAACAAGCCAACAAGGTAAAAGTCAGGTAAGTAGCTCTATAGTCTCTTCAATTATTCAGGTAAGGATTAAATTATCCTCTAGAAACTTGAGGTAAAAAAAAAATGTAGCAAACTAAACAAGCAATAAACAGTTTAAAAAAGAACAATTATTTTTAGAGTTACAAGACACTATTACAAAGACTGCAACATATGTGATGTTAATCTTAAAAACCTAAGCAGTAAATGTATGAAGGAATGTAAAATTGTGAATTGAATTAGGTATAGGATTTGTGTAGGTAATTGTGAAATCATGAGTAGCAAAAAGTATGGAGGAACATAAAATCATGTATTGGAATTTGTGTAACATGTGCAGATGTTTTATGTTGTAGTTCTAATGTGCCCACTCAGAGTAAAAGCAAAGCTTGTGTAAAAACTGTAGGTCACCCAAACAATGGGTACTACTGTAAGTCACCTAAATTTTGTGTGTTACTGTCTAGATCACCTAAACCAGCTGTTACTTTAGGTCAACAAAATATTCATGCTACTGTAATTCACCTAAAAATTGTTGCTGCAGGTCAACAAAGTAATGTGTTACTGTACTCAGTACTGTAAACCACCATCAAAACAAGTATTTACTGTAAATCCTCTACGCTGCTACCCAGCATTTCAAATGTCATTTTCAACTTTGACAGTGCCACATACAAGTGTAAAATGTCATCAACTGCCGCATACTTTTTAGGAAAAAAGTAGTTTCTGTCAAGAAAGTGAGAAAATTTAATAAATTATTTTCACACAAAGCTAAATATAGCCAAGAATTTCTCCTACTTCTGCAGGACTTTTCAGCAATGTAAAAAATGTTTTGTATGCCCTGTGGTCCTGCTACAAGGGGGACCACACCCACTCACAGTGGTTGTACACATTTCCAAAAATATCCCTTTACACTAAGTGACCCCCCCCCCCCCCATCCCTCCACCCTGAGGAAACCACTTAACCACCCCGAAGGCAGCCGTACCCCAGAGAACATGTGATATCTTGGAATTAAAGATCACAAAGATAGGCATGGAGAGGCCACATGCTGGGGTATCACACTCAAAACAGGTAGCCAGATACAAATCTGATATAAAAAAAATTACAATTTTTTTTTATAATACAACAAATTTAGAAGCTAATTAGATTAAAACTAATTTTTTAAAGGCCCGTGTGGCAGATTAGATGTGGGGGGATGTGGAGAGGTTTGAAGGATGAAAAAAGGTTGGAGTGAGGATGATGACTAAATGAATGAGAATGTAAAGGTCAGGGGTAGGGACAGGAACAGAGGTGGAAAGGTCAGAGTTCATGATCTAACAACAGAGGAACACATGGTGCTCAAATGGTCAGTTTGTACTAAATGGTAAGATGTACTAAAATGGCAGATGCTGATGAAAATATTTAACCCTTGCACAAACAGAGTATATATACCAAATAGTAGGTCTGGTGTGCTAAATTCAAGTTGAATCCAGGTGACTAATTTCTATCCCTCAAAAACTTTATAGGGACATACACATTTTTTTTTACCTGACAATACACATTTTTCATTATTCAATATGTTTCATGCAAAGTGTTAATTAATTTTAAACAAAGGTCATAAATTTAGTGTCATTATCTCTAGCCTAAAAATACAATTTAATTACCAATTTACTACTTAAGGCCTACTAACTATAATAAAAAGACCCAAACTGAATTTTAGGCTGATCGTTTGTAAAATAATGAAATTTATCTCATATGGCAGAAGAAAATGTAGACACATAACAAGCCCACCAATATAAGTTGTGCAAGTTGGTTTTTTGTTCTGATATTTGGCAGGTTATTTTTCATCAGCTGCCCTATAACTTATATCGGATTTTGGTGAAATGTACATTTAATGATTATTTTGCAGTGTTTATCTAGACTATAGCGCCTAACTATGAAACATATAAATAGACGCTACCCGCAATTTTGTGAGCAATGTACCCTATAACTAAGCTGCAAGATCATGTTGCCATGTAGAAATTATCATTTTGTAAAACAAAATTAACATTGTATAAAATGTCAAAGCACATTGTACACAATTTTATGTGCACTCAAGCTCGATAGAGAGAATGTTGTTCATGAGTATGGCTAATCACTATTACAAAAACAGTAACAAACTCCTTAAGACACACATTTAAATACAGTTAAATAGTTTTTTTTTAAGATACAGTCATTTGCTATATCTAAATTTTAAAATATTTTAAAATGTTTAATTTGTAGATTCTAAGCTTGGAAAAGCTGTAAAGTATTTTTCTTTTAAAACATTTAATCACTGTTGAATCACTGTACATGATTTTAATGACTGAGTGCTGTTTTAGCCATAATCATCTAGTTCTGTTGGTCTAATAATTTAGCTTCCACTTCTTCTGTAAAACCTGCTATTTCCCATCAAGTTTCCTTTGTAAGATTTAGATAGCATCAAGGGGAAGTTACCCTATTTATACTGTTGACCCTAAGAATAGATTAGATCACAATTTAGACATCCATTTATGAGCTCAAAACTTGTGTGAATATGTATGAGAGTGTATTTTGACATGAGAACCATAGTGTTGTTAAACTATGATCCTGTTCATTAGGAAATGACTTAATGCTAGTTTGTTTTAAGTGAAGATTTCCTTTACAATGAGTTAAGTGGTAAATTGGTAATTAAATTGTATTTTTAGGCTAGAGATAATGACACTAAATTTATGACCTTTGTTTAAAATTAATTAACACTTTGCATGAAACATACTGAATAATGAAAAATGTGTATTGTCAGGTAAAAAAAAATGTGTATGTCCCTATAAAGGTTTTGAGGGATAGAAAACAGTCACCCGGACTCAACCTAATCTGCCACACAGGCCTTAAAAAAATTAGTTTTAATCTAATTAGCTTCTAAATTTGTTGTATTTAAAAAATTTCAGATTCTAATGGATGATCTTAGCAAAAAAAAAGGTTAAATCTTCTTGTTCTTCATTCTTAATTTTTAGTTTTGGAAGGGATAGAGCCTTATCTGCCAGAGGTTTTGAACTCGAGAATTTTTTAGAATATAACAACCATGAGATTTGCCAACCCAACCTCGTCTCCAACACAATGGACACCAGCGAGTTGACGAGATTCCTTCCGTAATGTTGTTGACATGGAATAAAAATGTGCTTTTTTAGATTTAGGACCATAAAAATAATAAATGATAAAATTTTATTAAAAACTTAAGCCTAAAATTAATTCAGAAATTTAATATTTTTAGAATCAATGCTATACAAGTTGCAGATCCAGAGAACTTGAAAATAATTTGTTGAGTTTAAGGCTACATTTCTATTTATTTTCATCAAGCCTAAGTTATAACCCGATGTTTCACTTTCGTAAGACAAACATTGATTGGCTGTAAAGGAACTCTGTGATCGATTTCTGACAGCCCCACTTCATAGTTATTTTGTTTACAAAACTTTGCAGATCAAGTTTTTAAATAACTATGCAAATATAAACACCATGACCTATTTTTTCTATTTTTAGCTTACAATGTGTACAATAAAATTTATGGTGGCCATTGTTTATGTTGCCATTACACGTGAAAACCAAATTGTTTTTGCTTTTCTTTAAATTTTTTTTTAGTTACCGAAAATATTAAAAACATAAAATATAGGCCTATCCAATCTTTAGTAAAGTCCGAAAAAAACCAGACAGACAGGATTTTATAACCATTTTAATTGTAACTACGCTGTGCAAGATTTTTAAATTAATTTATGCACCTCTCAAATACCTTTAAGACTTTTCTCGCTGGTGTCCATTAAGTATACGTGTCAACTGGTTATGCGCCATTGAGGCCTTTGCTCAGATTTCAGCCTGCTTTTCTTGTTAGATTTGCTTCCATAGCCTTTGATCAATCAAGAACAAACTACAAGACAGCAGTTGTTTGATTTTGGAGTTGTTAAACAAAATATAATTTAATATAACATTTAAAAATAAATATAGAATAAATAGATCTAGATCTAGACTAGATCAAGTTGGTGAAGTAATAAGACAGTAACAACCTCTAGATTTTTTTGTGCTCTAGAATAATTTTAATATTTTTAACCAACACTAGATCTAGATCGAGTTAAGTTAAAACTAGATATAGATCTACATTCATACATTAATAACTAGATCTAGAGTCTAGAATAAATCTAGATCTAGATCTAGATTTACTTACTTACTGACTTAGGCCGATCTAGATTTCTATATCTAGATTCTAGACTCTAGAATAAAATCTACGCTATGCCGCCTCCCCCCCCCCCTGGAAATGTTATAAGAAATATAAATAAGTTTGGAAGAAACACTGAAACACTAGGCTTAGATGTAATAAATAATAATGTAAAATAGGGTAATCTATCGTTTTGGGTACGTAAAATCGCCCGCGGCTATTTATGTACGAAAACGTTACCTCATTGTCAAGGTTTTAATAGAATTATAATGTCATATGTTTGTGTCAAATATTATAGATAAATGAATAATAAACCTAAATCAATGGCTAAATATATCGATATAGGCCAGAAATTAACTTTAAACAGCAGTGTCTGAGAGCAAGATTTGCTATATAAACAGCAGCCATTTGTAAAATAGAGTGGTTTCCCCCTGAATCTGGCGCTAAAAGCTTATGAAAATAAAACTTAGACAAGATGGCTGCTGTAGTAAATGAGCATGGTTGCATCTGTTGGAAACATCGCTAGTCTTCATTAATTACGGAAAAGTTTTAATTCAATTGTTTAAAAACAGGTACATAAATGAATCAAGGAAACATTTTTGAATTTTTTAAAACATAAATCCTCCTCAAAATGTGAAATAATTATTAAAATTTAAGGAGTCACCTGTTTTTCACATTACAAATCGCGGGCGATTTTACGTACTCAAAACGATAGATTACTAGTAATAGATAGTGAGTAAAATCAGACTTACAATTTTATTTGGCAAACGTCTACGAATATGGGTAGGTGACAGTTTCGTTATTAACCGTTAAATTAAAAAGTCGAAACAAAACAACACATCTTGATCTTTTATTTTATTTTGTTTTCGACCTAAAGATCGGTCAATGGCGCACTCATTGAGGAGTGACCACTAAAAATGGTTAACGCGCCCCTTTTTGTTTTAAAAGTGTAATATTATATTTAAAGCCTAGATCTAGATCTGGTTAATTTTACTGCAATCACTCATTATTTATAATATATGCCTATCTATACTCTAAGTAGGCATTTAATTTTTTTATCTTCAGTCAAATTAATAGATTTAGATATTGATCTAGATCTAGATCTAGTCTTAGACTCTTGGATTATGTGTTGTTGTTTTTTTTTTTGCAATTTACTGAGCGTACAGAAAAAGCTTGAAAGAGTTCGGCCGAATTACGGATAAAATTATAATAATAAAAAATAATGCTTCTTTTCACTCTTATCGCTTAAAATATAAATTAACAGATGAAGTTAGTATTGAAACAACAGTTTTATAGATTTACATGCAGTAATGAAATAAACATTTTCTGCAATGACATGATTTAACAAAGTTCATTAAGCAATCGAGTCTATATCTAAGCGATTTAACAATGTTAACGTTTTTTAAAATGTACATATTAAAAACCTGCTTACTATAATTGTGTTCTTTTATTAATAATTTAATGTTCAACACAATTTTCCCTTTGAATACAACATTTAGAAAATCAATACATTTATAGTTTAACAATTCAAAGGGAGGTAATGAATAAAATAAAATGTTTAGGTAAACACCATCAGTTGCTTTTCTTTACATAATCAATATTATTATTCTCATTCGTCAACCCATGTCTGCTGCTTTGAGCTTTAAAATTTCAATGTATTATCATATTTAAGAGATAGAGTTTTTATTGATGTGTTAATTAATCTAAACATTTTATTTATTCTAAGAACTATTCTGTATAAATGAGTACCAACATAAAAATGTTATGCAACTTGTGAGACTCCTTTAATCAACCGCCACTTCTAAGCGTATATAAAACAATTTTTGAGGGCAGTGCTGATGCGATGAACAAATACGAGAGAGATAGATGAATTTTTTTGTTTAAATTACATAATACGACTATTTGTCTTATTGGAAGCTATTTACTTTTTCTATTATCGGTACAGTAACCCTAACCAGTGGCGTAGCGAGGTCGGGTGTGACCCGGTGCGACACTTAATGGTGTCACCCCCCCCCCCCCAGAGGCGTAGCGACCCTTCCCGGGGACAAACTTTCAAATTTTCGATTTGCACCCCCCCCCCCCCCCCACCTCGAACTTTCGATTTGCACCCCCTCAGGTTTTTCTCTATATATTTTGCTATTTTCTGCCTTGGTGTCACCCTCCTAAATGGTGTCACCCGGTGCGGTCCCCCCTCGCTACGCCTCTGACCCTAACCCTTGTTGCAATCCTAGTCTCAAGTAGTGTTTCTTTCAGTCTTTTTTTTCTCCAGTAGGGGGGGGTAACTTGAAATTTTCGGGTGGAATAGATTTTCTGGAAGGGGGGGGGGGCTGTAGACGAAGAGATGCCTAAAAGAAACTCTGTTCACAAGGCTAACCCTAACTGTTCTCATGACCTTAACACTATTTATGACACGAGCACTGTTCCGAAGATGTACCCACTTCACACCTTGATGAATTTTCAATTACAATTTAAAAATAAAATAACATTTAAACAAACATTTGAAATAATTTTAAATGTAATTTAAAATATAATAAACCGGGAGTAATCTCCCCTAAACATTCTCGAATATTCTTAAATATAAAAAACAGGGGATGGGAACTCGGATTATAGACATGAATTTTAATCCATCTTAAATACTTAAACTTTTAAAAATAGAATAAAATCTCGTAGAGAAAAGAATTGCGGAATATTATTAGTACTTTATAAATTAACATTAGTTTTTGAGAAATCGGAAATAGCGTAAATTAGTACTTTCAATCAACGGAAATTACTCAAAATTTGACAGAAGGTAGAGAATTAGATCTTTTACTTACATGTGAAATTTCATTTATCTATCTGAAATAGTATTCAAGTTATAGGCTTTTGAAAAAAATATAAGTAAAAAAAAGTACTACTTCTGGTTATCGGAAATCGCTCAAAAGTTGATACGGATCTACGATTTTGATAAAATACTAATATATGAAATTTCATCAACCTAGCTGTAACGGTCAGAGGCGTAGCGATGGGAGGGCAGGGGGGTACATATGTCCCCGGGCGCCGACCTTAGGGGGCGCCAAAATGGGTTGTAAAAACAAATTAAAATGTCATTTTAGCTGCAATTTTGCATTTTAAATAGTTTGAGGGGGTGGGGAAGGTTGTTGCAAATCGAAAGTTTTGGGGGGGGGGGGTGCAAATTGAAAATTTGCTCCCGAAGGTGGCGCCAAAATGAAAGTTTGTCCCCGGGCGCCGGGAAGGGTCGCTAGGACTCAAGTTATCGTGGTTACAGACACACATACACACATACACACAGACATACGGACAAGATTGCAAAATTATGTTTTTCCGTATCAATGAGGTTAAAACGTCGAGATTTGCGAAAATCTCGATTCTTTTTGCTCGATTGCAAGACTTTCTCTATAGTTCGTATATACGAGAAAGTAAAAACTCAGAATGCAAAAGTGTAACGTCTAACTTTTTTAACGCTTCATACCCATTTTCCTTCGGTCCAACACCGCTTGCTCTAGCCTTAACGGCAATACTTGCTGGAAACCGTAACTCGATAAGATACTGTTTTGTCCTGTTTTTGCTTGAACCTAGATTTTTTTAATAGGGCATGTATTTGAATTGTATTGTAATAATTACTTAAACTAAAAACTTCCCAAGCTCGTAATTCTGGTGCCATTGTTTTTCCCGCAGGCTGTGAGCTATCATTCAACGACAGTGATACTCCCCTTTTAACAAATTAATTTGAAAACTGGGCCGATCAGGTAGTTAAAGAATGAGTTTTGCATGTTGGTATCATAAGTCTACTCTGGTTTTGTTTATTTTCACTCCCATTTCCGTTAATATAGTGCACCACTTTATGAGTAGCTAATTATGCTGTTGATCAGACAAAAGTGGATTGCCGCTGTTGTTGCCATTAGCCTCATTTTCCATCGAGGGCTCACTTATGTCTCCTGGCGACGGTACATTGTCAGACCTGTTGTTTGGACTACGGCGCTGTGGGAGAGCTTCATCTGTTGTTGCTTCATTGGAGTTGGATTTATCGTTAGTGACGCGGGTGGCTACCCTTGTTGTCTTTGTTTCCACTCCATTCAAGTGAAGAATTAAGTCGACCTTGTCTCCTACTAATCTGGGATCATCGTGAGGGATGACTGTAAGTGTCATCTTACTTACACCCCACTCCTGCTGAAAATTTTGTATTTTTTCATTCAACTGGGCCTCGAACCTGAGGATACAAGGTTGATGCTGTTATAGTGGCAGTGCAGTATGTAGGTCTGTATACTAGTACGTTTCTATAATTAGTTTTCAGTTACGCATATTACAATTCTAGTTATATGTGTTGTTCAGGAAATCCTATCTAATTCATAAGTTTTAATGAGAGCACGTTTATTTGTGGTGGGTATGGGGAATAGATTATTCGGTGCCATGGTACTGCTGATGTGAGAGTATTTGCGAAGAATATTGGAATTTTCTTTGCAAAGTTGTTTTTTTTTTAGGGAGGACAGTCATGTCTTCCGGTGCTACCATCATAGTTACATTTCGGTACTTGAGTTTGGGGTCCGAACTCTAGACTTACGGGTTAGCAGATGTAGTAGAAAAATATTTAGTATTAAAAATATGTAAGGCTATGGACCAGCATTGTCGTAAGGTAGAGCGCTGGTCACGCTGGTCTCTGGTCTGGTGTCTTGGATCATCAGGAACTTTTTTTGCTTAGTTGTAACAAAATATTCGAAGGGAGCGGCCATCATTGTTGTAAAAAGTAAATAAATCATGAAACGTTACTATAACTAAAGTCATTGTTCTGAACTTTTATAATTAATGTGTTTAATCTACCAACGAATAAATCAATAAATTAATTAGCGTCTTTGAATAAATTTGTGATTAACAGTTTGTTTAAATTAGAGGAAATTGTTCTCTACCTAATTACGTATTGTACAGCTCTACATATAGCGCAGATTCGCTCCTGTAACCAAACGGACAAGCAAAAAACAAAAAACAAACAAAGAAAAAGAAAATTTCAAACATTTAAACAAACTTAAGTTTTAATATTTTATAGATATATAGATAGATAGATGGTAGGCCGTGGAGCCACTAAAATGCCTGTCCCAAACCCGTCGCATTGCGGGGTATGGCGGAATGGTAGTTCCGCCCCTGATCTTATGCTTGATGAAAATGAATAATTTTTAAAATTTGCAACTTTTATAACATTGATATATTCTTCTTCTTTCTTAATTTTAGTCTTGGAAGGGATTCCCTCCAACACAATTAAGTATACGTGTCAACTGGTTATGCGCCATTGAGGCCATTGACTCCCAATTTCAGCCTGCTTTTTTTATTTGCTTCCATAGCCTTTGTCCAACCAAGAACAAACTACAAGACAGCAGTTGTTTGATTTTGGAGTTGTCTCTCCTAGAACAGTGGCTGTCCCCAGCTAATGAGCCTCATCCGCCCGAGGGTTCGAACTCGAGACTTATCGATATATTAAATTTCTGAATTATTTGCAGGCTTAAGTTTTATTTTTTTCTAATTTTACGGTCGCTCTGTTCGCAATTTTTATTTATAAAACACGTTTTGGATTCATGCCAACAATAATAATGGAAGTATTCTCGTCAGCCCGGTAATGTCCATTGGTATGGTTTTGTTCTCTGGTTAGTTTACTGATAAAAAAATACAGACATTTGATACCAGCTACAACAATGACTGTGATCAGATATATATATTTAATCTAGTTTGTGTTCGCTAAATCGAGATTTTTATTGTATATCTGCTCTTCTGCTGTACATTTTAAAGCCATTCCTTCATTATCATCATCATCATTCCTTTGTGGCCCCTGGGGAGCAAAGGGCTGCAACCACACATCTCCATCGGACTCGGTTTTGGGCTGCCCCCTTTATCTGTGCCGATGTGTGTCCAGCTGCTTTCGCCTCTTCTTCCACCGTTCTTCTCCAAAGCCATTTCTTACATTCATTTAAATACGGTCAGATATTTTTTCATATATCTCAAATATATATAAATGGCTTAAATTTTCTAACACATGACATTGTATAGAAATAATCAGAGCCAACTGCAAAAGTAAGTCATGAATAATCCATTTATTTTTATTTACAAATGAACAAAAAAAAAACACTTGTAATTAAAACATGGGAAAATGTTTACGTAACATAACAAGGACAAAGGATGACATTTGACTTATTGTCGTCAAGATAACCTTCCTCTAATCAATTGCGCATAAGCGTGTGAGAAGGGTGCAGGCAATCAGGCAGATAAAAACAATTCATCTTTTTGTTTCTGTAACCTGTATAACGATATGTAAAGATACATTTTGCACGTTAATTCCCTGGGATGATTCGGGTATCTATCAGAGCTGGGTGGACTCAAGACATCCTACGGTTTCGAGCCCCGCATGTAAATTCGTGACTCTCTTGTTGTAGTCCAAAAGACACCGTTCCATAATTTTACAATCGTGTTTATTGTAGTATACACCACTAAGCATGTGAAGACACAATCTATCTGATAACAGTTTGAAAGATATAATTGGCCATGATGCACAAAGATCATTGATAAAAATCACAAGTCAACAACAAGCAACAGCATCCGAGAGTGAAAAGTGTGAGTGAGACACCAGGTTTAAGCAATGTACATTTGTTTTTTTTAAATTGTTATTTACCTCAAGTTGTGGCTCTCGTTTTTTTTAGGTATTAATTCAGTTGTTTTAGAAATAAAATAAAAAAAATCAGAACACATAAGTATATTTATATAGGCTACATTATTTTCTCTGCGGTAGTAAATAAATATAAAGAGTGCAAGATTATAATTATTATGATGTACCTATAAAAATAATTGCAGACACATTTAACAGAAAGACACACGCTAGACTAAATATTTTTTTAACATATCTAATAACGATGATATGCATGTGCACTAAATTTAAAAAACAAAGTAAAGCACATGTAAATATATCAATGGTTGATCTATATTATATGCTAATCAAGTGCCACGAGCATTCTGTTAAGAACAATGCCAACTATAAAATGAACTATGTGTTACTTTGTCATTACTGAACTATAAAGTACAAGCAAAACTGCTGTTTTCGAGTTAAAGGCCTATTTATGCGTAAAAAAGAATTTTATTGTCAGCACTGTAACTAGTAGCAGTTACTTTCTTCCATTCACATTTGTAAATCAATGGTCTTTAAAACAGCAACGAAAGAATAGAAGCGAGCAATAATTGTACATATATTGAAATAAAATCAATCATCACTAAAGTAATATTAATAGCATAAGAGCGTAGCTCATAATTATGGATTAAAATATTTTACTGTAATATAAATTACAAATGCTTAAAAAGCTGTAATTAAAAAATCATTACTAAAGTAATATTACAAGTGTAAGAGCGTAGGTCACTATTGAAGTGGATTGTAATGACTGACGAGAAGCCGCGTTGGTTGTTAACAGCCTTTATTATGTACAGACGCCATAATGCAAAGAGAGAGAGAGAAAAGGCGAGAGAGAGCTATTTATAGATAACAACATGTAAGGGACATCACTCAAGATAACAATATAAATATAATACTAATACAGAGAGTGAGTTCCCTTGACCTCACAATTAACTCAATCTATTACATCCCTTTACCCTTAGAACACAATAACACATCTCTCAATAGAACAATTGATAGTATCCTAAAATCACCAATTATATTGTAACATGAACACTATGGTAGATTACATCCTTACAAACAATGCACAATATGCTACAACATAATCAAAATACAAAACAATAATGTCAAAGTCCTTTTGACCTTTAGAATCATAGGTCTAACTTATTTGGGACTTTGATTGTCCTGCTTGACCTTCTCAGTGGCTTCTGATTTGGTGACTCAAGATTCTGACCATCTGGATTCTCTATCTCAGGAGGTCTAGGATTTAAATCATTAACTCCAGAATTTACATTTTCTGACTCCAGACAACTTGATTCACTCATATCAACAGAACTTGGTTGTGGAACAAACTGAGTTGGTGTGAACTGATCAGACTTGGTGGGATTGACAGATTCACACTTATTATCTGCACAAGTTATTTTTAACTTTATAAGGCACAGGTCCTGTACATTGAACAATTTGACCTGGTATCCATTTTTCCTTTCTCCCATAATTTCTTAGATACACATTCTTATTAACACCAAATTCTCTTTCAATGGATGATTTGTCATGATTTACTTTTTGAATTGGCATCTGAAAGTATTATGCTGTTATTCAGATCCTTGACTGACATAGATTTCTTTGATTGATCAATTTCCTCAGGTAATCTGATAGTGCTTTTTTGTAACCAAACATACTGTTTAAAAGTAATATCCTGGACTATATCACTTTGTAACTGTGATCCAGTATTTGAAGTGGGTGTATTAAATGGCAAAAATCCTTTTTCTTTTCTTTTGATGTTACCCTTTTAGTTTCTGTAAGTGCTAATGATGTTAGCAAAGTTGTTTGATGATCACATTCCTTCTTACTAATGTATTCTCTTTAAAACATTTGAAATTGCCATATCACCATAATCATTTATTAAGTTACAAATACTTTGTTTAGGCAACTCTGACTGATAATGGACTGCATCTTCTCCATCTTTTATATTATCTTCACAAAGGGTTTTAATTTCTTATTTTATATGGCCTTAAGTCATCATTCACTGACTCTTCAGGCCAACCATTCTTACAGTACTCATATACTTTTATTAAGCACTCATCTTTTTGTGTTTCTCTCTTAATATCATTCACATTTATATTGGAGTTATCCATGATAGTGAAGAGAACAAAAACATCTTCTGGTACATAGCTCAGGCTTTGGTTTTTTAAAGGTAATCTACTAAGACTATCTGCACTATTCTCAGATCCAGGTTTGTATTTCAATTCATAATTGTATGCAGTTAGTGTGATAGCCCATCTTTGAATTCTTGGTGAGGCATGCTCAGGTAGGGTTTTGTTTTCTCCAAATAAACCTAGCAATGGTTTATGATCTGTAAAGATAGTGAACTTCCTACCAAATAGAAACTTATGAAATTTCTTAACACCAAAAATGATGCCTAAGCCTTCCCTATCTAACTGAGAATAATTTTTCTCAGCCTGGTTCAAAGATCTACTGGCAAAAGCAATGGGTCTGTCACCCTTCTCATCCATGTGGGACAAGACTGCTCCTACACCATCTGGTGAAGCATCACATGTTAATATAAGTCTTTTCCCTGGGTCATAGTGAGTTAGTAAGGTGTCAGTAGACAAAGCCTCTTTTGCTGTATTAAAAGCAGCTTCTTGTTGTTTACTCCAGTGCCAAGTTGCATTTTTCTGTAGCAGCTTGTACAGTGGTGATAGTTTACCAGACAGATTTCCCATGAACTTTGCATAGTAATTTATCAAGCCCAAAAAAGCTCTTAGTTGTTGGGTATTTTCAGGTTTGGGTGCTTCTTTAATGGCTTTTGTTTTCTCAGGTTGAGGTCTGATGCCTTGTTTGCTCAATATATAATCAAGAAAACTAATTTCTGTCAGCATGAATTGACATTTATCTTTGTTTATCTTTAAACCTTTTTCACCAACAATTTTCAATACTTTATCAAGTGTTTTAAGATGTTCAGTGTCATTCTTACCAGTTATGTACACATTGTCAAAGTACACACAAACATTTGGAATATCCTTAAAAATACTGTCCATGACCGCTTGGAAAATTCCAGGGCTAGATGATATGCCAAAACATAGTCTTTCATATTGGTAGAGTCCTTTATGTGTGTTTATTGTCGTATAGACTTTTGAATCTGGATGCAGTTCTAGTTGAGTGTAAGCATGACTAAAGTCTAATTCAGTGAATTTGTCTCCTCCTGCCAAATTCAAAGAAATTTCCTCAATGTTAGGTATAGGGTACCTATTTAGCTCTATTTGCTTATTCAGTGTAGTTTTATAATCTCCACAAATTCTTATAGAACCATCCTTCTTTAACACTGGCACAATGGGTGTCGCCCAATCGGAATAGTCTACCTTCTTTATAATGCCATTAGATTCCAATCTACTTAGCTCATTTTCAATTTTATTCCTCATTGCATAAGGTGGAACTCTAGCTTTGCCGTATCTTGGATTTGTGTCTTTAATGCTTAACTTCACTGTTCTATCATTTAGTAATCCAGAGTTACCAAAAACACATTTATTTTCAGATATTACTTTATCTAGTGAAGTAAGACTAGATTCTTTTACATTCTTCAATGAACAAATACTCTCCCAATTTAACTTAAGATCACTTAACCAGTTCCTACCTAGTAATGGCGGTCCATTTCCTTCAACCACAAGAAGAGGAAGTTTAACACTTTGACCATTATAACTTACATGAACCATACACTCTCCTATTACCGGAACATTGTCACCAGTGTATGTTGTTAGACACTTGTGACACGGCTGTAGAGACACTGATCCTCCTGTGACAGCGTCAAAATCTTTCTTTGTTATGACTGTTAGAGATGCTCCAGTGTCAAGTTGGAAGCTGATGCTCTTACCGTTGATATTAACTTGTACATTGATGGGAGCATGACTCATTGATTTCACAGAGAACAGGCTGAAATCCGGCTGCGAATCAGTTTGAGAATTTTCACAGGTAGAGTGGTTCATTGGTTGGGTTAGGTAGTCTTGGTGAGAGTTAACATAGTGCTGCTTTTGGTTGCGGTACTGTCTTGACTGGCTAGATTTAGCAACAGACGAAGACTTTGCGAAGCAGGCCTTGGCAATGTGACCTTGCTTACCGCACTTATAACAAGTTGCAGACTTGAACTTGCACCGATGAGATGCATGGGGACCCTTGCATCGATGACATTTTTGATAATTATTACTAGATTTAGATCTAGGATTTGAACGAGCAGGGTGTTTAGCATAAGTTGGAATGCTCTGATGGGGTGGATGTTTATTGACTAACCTGCTGTTTACTGCATGGATCTCTGAAGGTGCTAAAGATCTCGCCGCATCTGATGACTGCTGGAATGACATTGCAAGTTGTATTGCTTTTTCCAATTTTAGATCTGACTCGAGCAGCAACTTTCTTTGAATATCAGGGCTGTTTACACCTGTCACAAACTTTTCACATAATCTGTCAGACAGCGTGTCTCCGAATTCACAAAATCTACTTAAATGACGTAAAGCAGCAACATATTCTGTTATTGACTCGTTTGGTTGACGAGTCCTACTGTCAAATCTAGCTCGACATAGAAACTTTGATGGGGTAGGCGCATGGTGGTCTGTTAGCAATTTGCTCAGCTCGTTAAAGCTCTTGGTATCTGGACTAGCTGGTGCGCATAAGTCCTTTAGTAGCCTGAATTGTTGAGGCCCTATGACTGTTAACAAAACAGCTCTCTTTTTGGCTTCTATCGTCACGTCGTTAGCTTCTAGGTAAAAGCTTAACCTCTCTAGGTAATCTTGAATGATTTCATCATTCGCATCAAATTCTTTTATTTGGCCATACAGCGCCATAATTCTAGAAATAATTAGCTAATAAGCTCTAGCAAACCTCTTTTTTGCGTAAGTAGGTGCTCTTTCTAGTAGATGTTTATCCTTCGTCGCCAAATGACGTGGATTGTAATGACTGACGAGAAGCCGCGTTGGTTGTTAACAGTCTTTATTATGTACAGACGCCATAATGCAAAGAGAGAGAGAGAAAAGGCGAGAGAGAGCTATTTATAGATAACAACATGTAAGGGACATCACTCAAGATAACAATATAAATATAATACTAATACAGAGAGTGAGTTCCCTTGACCTCACAATTAACTCAATCTATTACAACTATCATGAATTAAAATATTTTACTGTAATATAAATTACAAATGCTTAAAAAGCTGTAATTAAAAAATCAAACGAATGTACTTATGATGTTATTTAAAAAGAGATGATTAGAATTAATATGTTTAATGACTTAATTAAGCATATAAAGGAGTTGTGTGGTCAGTTCTAGTTACAATACGCATGTGAGGTAATCTATATATATAATTCTCTTCTGGGAGACGCTAGAAAACAAGCTGTAAACGCGCTCCCTACCATCCCCACCCCTAAATGGTCTTAGTGAGCTGTGGTTCACGCTGTTTACCTTCGTGGAGTCGGGTTTAGTGACGGCTATTAGGGGCAGATAAATTAGTTTGAAACGATTTTAAACGTGGGGGGGGGGGGGGGGGGCGGGTTATAGTCCTTAACGAGCTACTTATAGTGTTTTAAAGAAATATTTTCAGTGTCAGCGTTGGTACTGTCGAATTCACAAATTATGAATTACTGAAAAGTAGAAAAAACAACAATTAAAAAGCGGCGTATGTTATGCCGCGGGCCGGCTCGTATTACTAATTTTACTTCTGCAAACAGACCGTTATTAGCCTAACAGATATATCGAAATACAACATTTTAGCAATGTTAAATGTTTATTTTAGTTTCTTCATATACTCTCCAAACAATGTTGTTACCTATATAGCTAAGATGTAAGTGTATTAGGCACGGGTTCGAGACACATCATGACATTGTTAATTTTTAATACATCAATTCTGTATGTTTGATTGTAAAAATCGCTGACCGAGGATAACAAAGGCATATAAGAATTTATTTAAGTATTATCGCCAAGTGTTATAAATCTAAAGTGCTTATTGTCAAAATTTATAATTTTAAAAAGTTATATGAAGGTGAGTGAGTGTGTGTCTGTGTGTGTGTCTGTGATCACGCGTATTTACTCAACGTGTGTTAATTTCTTATGGCTCTGAGAGAATGATTCTTTGTGTGTATTACACCGATAGACAGATATTCTTTGGTTAGCATAGGTCTAATTATATATCCATTCATTAATTTTAAGTTTGTTCAATTTAATATTTAATTAAAATTATAATTCATAACTTACAAGTTAGTAGGTGCGTGTCCGACCGCTTGCTTACACACACACCGTCCTCTAACCATTTAAGTACAAAATCATTTGTAAACAAAAATACAATATTGTCGAGTAAATAGCAAAATAAGTAAATGAATACATAAGATACATTGAATTTAAAGCTTGTTGATTCAAAAATTGGACAGAGGCTGGCTTGGAAAAATTTTTCCAACAAAAATGGTGAAAGAAAATAACGTATAGAAGAATAGTCGAGCTGGTTTGCTCGGATTTCATCCCATTCTGTACAATAAACATAGTAAGTACCAAAGAAAAATCAATACAAACGAATCGAAACTGTTGGGGTGGGTTGGGGGAAATTTTCACTTTTCCATTTTTTTGTAAATATTTTTATTTTATTTTTAATTTAAAATATTTGTAACTTATCCACACAATGGAAACAAGGGCTGGTTGAAAAAAATGTACAAATCACATGGTGTGTGCTCTCATACTATGTAGAGTAGTCACACACACACACACACAAAACTTAGTTGTTTTACACAGATTTCATTTACATTTCAACAATAGTGAATTACAAAAATATATAAATAAGTAAATTTATAAATATTCGAAACTAATGTTGGGGTGGGTGGTGAGGTCGTTGGAACAGTTAAAAGGGATGTGGGGTTATCATGTCTGAGGGTGATGTGGGCAGAGGGGGGGGGGGAGGTAGAGATGTCTGACGAGGCATGGAGAGATTGTCTGTGTGTGTTTAAGGCAACCCAAGCGTCAAAATATGTGCTGTGTGATGTAAGTGCTGAGGTGTTACTATTTATAGTGTGTGTGGATGGGGGGAAGGAGAGTTTGACGAACAGAGTGCAGTGTGAGCGATTAAGCGGGAGGGTGAAAGGTTGGTATGTTCAAGGCGGTGTTTTTGTCTATTTGAATGTTTAGTACCGACAGGTTTGGGATGGTTAGGCGTGTAGCTATCACTGGGGTGTGGGGATACAGTGGTTTTAAAGGTCAAAAATTGTTTAACAGTGTTCTATTAAAAGAGTTCAAGTAAGGCCATATGTGTTATTAAAGTTAACAAAAAAAATTGTAAGTATTAATTTAAGGATAATAAAATGAATACAAAAGGAAGAAGGGTAATTTGGGTAATTTTGTACGTTGTGGACCAAAGTATCGTACATATAAAATAATAGTAAAACAGTGTCAAATAATAACTTTACAATGTTGTTTTGTAGGCTGTTTAAATAAAACAATACACAAATAAGCAACAATAGGAACCTTAATGACAAATACTAAATGATGCGAAACGAGGTGGGGACATGGGGTTTGTGGGAGCGGGAGTCAAATTTATGTTGTTAGAAATGTATTTTGATAATACATCAATTCTTTTTTTTTTTAATTTTTTTTTGCCAATATGTATACCATTATTAACCTAACACTGAAATGTAAATTTGTTACTGTACACTATGTTGTAATTTGTTTTCCCTAACGTGTGTTAGGTACCCATTAGAGTTGGGTGGATTCGGGGACGGGCTACTGACTTGATCCCGGCTTCGAACTCGAAACTTACGGGTTAGCAGTCCAGCTCTCTACTGCTGGACCACTCCGTCCCCTGAAAATACAAATGCAATTATTATCAATGTTAAAATCAAGCTTTAACTTTCTAAGGCATGAAAATGAAAAAAAAGTTGTATTATATTCGCGTTTCCAGGTACCAATTCACACAAGGATTAAAAATATAATATATTATATAAGACTCCTTTAAGACACTTGTATTAAACTTGTTTCTTCTGTTGCACTGCTTCTACG
The DNA here is from genome assembly GCF_028476545.2 of Physella acuta. Classification (NCBI taxonomy): domain Eukaryota; kingdom Metazoa; phylum Mollusca; class Gastropoda; family Physidae; genus Physella; species Physella acuta. The sequence continues at coordinate 308,387 of NW_026731788.1, forward strand.
CTTATAGCGGCAGCACGTACAACATGTACTCCATTTACAACATTTACACCACGTAGATCTGTATAACTTCTTAGTTTTTTGGTTATAAAACTTTTCCATTTGTTCCGGTTTACAGAGCTCTTCAAGAAAACTGTAAAAAAAAAAATCAGTGTTACTGAAAAGTAGAAAATAAAACATCTAAATAGCGGCGTATGATATGCCACGGGTAGGCTCGTAAGTAATATTTTATCAGAAATCTGAAAAACATAAGTCATACTTCCGTTCACTGAAAATCACTCAAATTTCGATAGAGTCAAGAGAATAAGATCTTATAACTGTTTAAAATTTCGTCTCCCCAACTGAAATGGTAGTATTATATAATACAGCAATAGTACCAGTTTCGTTTATCTGAGGTGACTAAAAAATTAAAAGTAAAGTTATATATCGTCTAACAAAAGCAGTGCTCAAATTGTAGTCTTCAAACTGAAATAGTGTGAACTACCACTTAAAGTTACCGGAAATTTACTGGAATTATTGGCTTTTCAGTTACCGGAAGTTCAGTAAGCACCCCTTCCGTATATCGAAAATCATTCAAAAGTTGATACAAATCTATGCATGTGGCATAGTACCTATACATAACATTTCGTTAACATAACTGAAGATGCTCAAGTTGTCGTGTTCACAGACAGAAGGTCAGACAGACAGACAGACGGACAGACAGACAGACAGACACACACACACACTCAAAGAGAGAGAGATAGACATACAGACTCAATTGCGAAACTAAATGATTTTTTTTCCGACTCCTGGATGTGTAAATTTGTTGAAATCTCGATTTCAAGTTCTTACACGATTACAAACTTCTTCTATACTTAGCATACGAGAAAGTAAAAAGAGAGACCTTTTAAAAACTACAATGTCTACTGTTTCTCCTGCTATCAGTCCATGTCAGGAACATGGTGAAAGATCAATCGATTATATACTATAATATAAAAGCTAAGTGAGGGATGTTAGTTAGCCTTACTGTCTGTAAATCACGCCAATTTATTCGTTACTTTAAGGAAAGATTTAGAGGCCAAATTTCACTACGGACAGGGTTCAATACGGACTAGCACATGCGAAGCGAGGGGGTGGGGGCGGGGGGCGGGGGGGGGGGGGGCGACGACATATGTCCCCGGGCACCGATTTTAAAGGTGGCGCCAAAATGGGTTGGAAAAACAAATTGAAATTTTGAGGGGGGGGGGGGTGCAAATGAAAAGTTCGAGTAGGGGGTGCAAATCGAAAGTTTGTCCAGGACGCCGGGAAGGGTCGCTACGCCTCTGCGGACTAGTCTCAATAATGGCCGAAAAAAATTTGCATAAACTGACCCCGGCTTAATTCTTTTAAGCTTTTTTTAGTTTACTATGTTTATTTATTTGTGTGTTAGCTTGTTTACGGTTTAGTGACATATCTTGTATCTCAGTTTTTAACACGTTTTTAACACGTTTTTATTAACTCAGCTTCGCGTGTGTTTGTTTGTTGTTAAAATTGACATCGAAAATTAGCCCACTTCTGATTGCTCTATAGATCTGAAATTTGGCATGCAGGCTACTTTCGCCTAACAATTTCAGATGCAATCATAAAAACTAGCAATTAGAGACCGTAATTAGCTTAATTTAATTACGCCCTAAGGACCATAAAATTGAGGACATGATTCCTAAAGATACCGACAAGACTGGAGGCCTATTGACACAGTTACTTCGGCCCCAATCGATGTGAGCGCGCTGGCCGTGATCGTATAGTGGTTAGTACTTCGCGTTGTGGCCGCGACAACCCAGGTTCGAATCCTGGTCGCTCAAGATTTTTAGTCCGTGTATTTATAAACACTTAGTCAAGTCATACTTAATCAATTCATTAGATAAAGTAGAAAATAAACTATATAAAAAACTTTTTTAAAAACCACGTTTTTCATGTGTAGCAACGGACTAAAAAGGAGAAAATAAAATACTTAAAAAAAACTTTTAAAAAAACCACGTTTTTCTTGTTGACTAAAAAGTAGAAATTAACTATTTACATACATTTGATGACAAAAAACGTGGGTCGGGCAGATGGGTCGGGAAATTTGATGGTGAACGTACCCACGTTTTTTGTCATCAAATGTATGTAAATAGTTATTTTCTACTTTTTAGTCCACAAGAAAAACGTGGTTTTTTAAAAAGTTTTTTTTAAAGTATTTTATTCTTAACTCAGCTTCGCGTTTATTTGTTTGTTTGTTTATGGATTTGTTTGTTGTTAAAATTGACAACGAAAATTAGCCCACTTCTGATTGCTCTAGTCATCTGAAATTTGGCATGCAGGCTATTTTCGCCTAACAATTTCAGATGCAATCATAAAAACTAGCAATTAGAGACCTAAATTAGCTTAATTAAATTACGCCCCAAGGACCCTAAAATTGAGGACATGATTTCTAAAGCAAAAATTATCAATCCAGATTTATCAAAACAAAATTAAGAGGTTTTATCAGTGGCAAAGTGGTCGAGCGGTAGAGAGTTGGACTGCTAACCCGTTTGTCTCGAGTTCGAATCCGGGTTTAAGTCAGTAGACCGTCCCTGAGTCCACCCAAATTTTTATGTATTTAAAAACACTTAGTCAAGTCATACTTAATCAAGTCATTAGATAAAGTAGAAAATAAACTATATAAAAACTTTTTTAAAACCACGTTTTCCATGTGTAGCAACGGACTAAAAAGGAGAAAATAAAATACTTTAAAAAAACACGTTTTTCTTGTGGACTAAATAGTAGAAAATAAATTTTTCTTCCGACCCTAGGGGATCTACCAATGACTGCTCGTAGATTTTGTGCTTCCTCGAGCTGTGCAGGATTTTGTGATGACTGTTCATACATTTGATGACAAAAAACGTGGGTCGGGCAGATGGGTCGGGAAATTTGATGGTGAACGTACCCACGTTTTTTGTCATCAAATGTATGAACAGTCATCACCAGAGGCGTAGCGACCCTTCCCGGCGCCCGGGGACATACTTTCAATTTGGCGCCCCCCTCGGGAGCAAATTTTCGATTTGCACCCCCCCTCGAACTTTTCATTTGCACCCCCCTCAAACTTTCGATTTGCACCCCCCCCCCTCGAACTTTTCATTTGCACCCCCCCTCGAACTTTACATTTGCGCACCCCCTCAAACTTTCAATTTGGCGCCCCCCCTAAGGTCGGCGCCCGGGGACATATGTCCCCCCCGCCCCCCCTCGCTACGCCTCTGGTCATCACAAGAACCTGCACAGCTCGAGGAAGCGCAGAATCTACGAGCAGTCATTGGTAGATCCCCTAGGGTCGGAAGAAAAATTTATTTTCTACTTTTTAGTCCACAAGAATAACGTGGTTTTTAAAAAAGTTTTTTTTAAGTATTTTATTACTAACTTGACTGCAATTTCGTTCAAGTATTCCTATTTTGTTTGACAGTGATGACAAAGCAATAATATCCAATTTTTTACGTAACTAAATATGAAATCAATTATTAAAATTTAGTTCAAACATTACTAAATCCAAAAACAAAAGAGGAGGTAACAAGATAAAGCACTAACCGATGGTGTTGAACTGTTAGTCAGGGTTGATCGACCATAGGCTAAGAATGGGCATCTAATTTGTGTTTTAGAGATCGCAAGCTACTGATACGGTTTCGAAGCAAATATTTTAGTCATTTTTATTAATGAATCCATGCAGAATGAAGAGTATGAAAAAAATATTGGCCCACTATAAATTGTACAAACGAAATTTCGAAATACTATTTTAATTTGCCGAATTCCTGAAAGAAAAAGATTAAACAACTATAAAAGTCTTTTCTTCTTCTTCGTTGTTAATTCTAGTGTGTCGAGTGTTCGAACTCGTGACTTTTTCGGTTTAGTAACCATGAGTTATACCAACTCTACCAGGTCGACCTCAATAATGAATTTATCAATAAATTAATTACCTTCTTTAAATAAATTTGTGTATAACATTTTAGAAAAAATGAACATTACTCACTACATAAATATGCATTTCAATTACAGTTTCAAAGGTGTTTTGATTACAGTATCAAAGGTGATTTAATTACAGTTACAAAAAATAAATATACACGCATATAAACAATAGTGAGTTTTAGTAGTA